>NC_069378.1:48194615-48499423 GCF_021730395.1 Mercenaria mercenaria
TTGACAATGTACAACTTAACTTTGTCGAACATCATATGTATCTAGGTGTCACATTCAGTCAGGACGGGTCTTGGCATCAACATATCTCAAATATTGTTTCTAAAGCATCGCAAATCCTTGGTTCTATGAAAATGCTAAAATTAAAGTTCATAGAAAAACACTGAATCACATTTATATCTCTTATTTACGTCCTCAGCTAGAATATGCTTCTTTAGTTTTGGGATAATTGCACACAATATGAAAAAGATACCTTAAAAAATTTACAATATGAGGCGGCGCGGGTAGTTACTGGCCTAGCAAAATGTTTCAATACAAAAATTACTATATGAGATAGGTTGACAGAAGAAAAATTCAAAAATTAATTTTAATGTATAATGCCAAAAACCAATTATTACGACAATACTTGACACAGTTATTCCCCCCCTACAGTTGACTTATCTTTTGTCAATCACTACTGGTTAAGAAATAATACCGACTACGCTTCAGTAACAGGAAGAACTGAAATTTATTCTAAGTCTGTCTTACCATCAGCATTAAAACTTTGGAATGATCTTCCGTTAAATATTCGAGATTCAGAATCACTATCTTCTGAAAGAATTATATCAACCGCAAGTAGTTCCATCTTTTTTCACTAAAGGCGAAAGATTTTCAGCCGTTCATCATGCACGTATAAGAAACAACTGCACTTATCTAAATTCTTATAAAAGTCATCTCTTTCCGAGCCCGTCCTGTGAATGTGCTGTTGTGAATGAAAATGCTGAGCATTATTTTTTTTTCAATTGCAAACAATATACACTTCAGAGACGAACATTATTTATTAATACTAGAGCCTTTCATCCTCTTAGCGCAAAGAAACTTTTATTTGGCATTGATACTTTAACAGAATCCCAGAATGAAATACTGTTCAAAGAAGTACAAACTTATATTAAGGAGAGCAAAAGATTCAAATAACAAAACGCTAACACGAGTTCACAAAACATATAACTGCTGCAAATACTTAGCGAAAACTGGGGGCGGTGGTGTCAGTACTAGCGGCAACTTAACAATGGTATATGTTCCTGTATGTTTATTTCTTTATTATTTTTTACAATTTTATAACATTTTGTTTGATTTCTAGCAAAATAATTATCAAATTTCTTTTCAATACTTCTTTTCGGTGCATATTTTCTAAAATTCTTTGTTTAAATCTTGAAATTGTACAACCAATCACACAACCTGAACACATTACTTTTGAGCTACTTGTAAACTGACTGTTCTGAGGAGGGCCCTAGATAATGTTGGAATAACTTTTGGCCCAACCCATTTGTATGTATTTTATTTAATGCTTGTATTGAATTTGATTTGTACATGTGTACATATGATTAAACTAAACAATAACTGTGAAAAATGTAAACTTTATAATAAAGCTTAATGTTTTAGCACTACTTGAGTCTCTTGCTCCTTTAATTTTCTCTTTCCAAAACTACCAAGATGAAAACTACAAAATAGTTTAGTCTCTCTTACTGATTGTATTTTAATGTATGTTTACATATAATGTATGGTTTTTTAAAAAGATCAAACCCTTACCCTTACCCTGCTGGTGGCAAGAGATTTTTCCTTTGCGACCAGTGCAGACTAAGATCAGCCTGCAAGTCCGTGCAGGCTGATCATAATCTGCACTGTTCGCTATTAAGTCAGTAAATTTGCAGTGGACATCCCTTTAAATGATACGTGGTGCTGCCCAAATTGAATGACGGACCAGTCCATTTAGTAATATAGCAAGGTAAGGGTTAATGATATGCTTGTCTTAACTATGCTCCTAAATGTGTAATTATGCTATGCCGTTTCGTTAATGTATGTATATACGTGTTCTTTATCTTCGTGGTATTTGTTGAAGTCTAAAAATAACTTGTAGATTGTATTGCTACAGAAATTCTTTATTAGGATAGAGCAACTGAGTTGGATATATGATACCACGAAAACTTCATGCAACCACGCCACTACTTTTTAATTTAAGAAATCAATTTAATTCTAAATGTCAGCTGCACAAGTTATGAACAAAAATGGGACTTTACAGTTGGAAATATATACATTCTTACTGATATTATTACCTTTAACCTTTACTGTTAGGTTTTCGTGTTTAAAACTATTCGTTGAAACACCTGTTTCAGATTACACCAAAAACTACAAAAGTATAAACTTGAAAAAAAAATCAACGAAACTTAATGACAATGTTTGTTGTCAATTAAGGTATCTCGTCACATTTAATTAGTTTACGTTGTTTACTTCGGGCATCCTCGGTGTCATAAATTAGCTTATTGTTCGCTTGCTATATCCACTTAAAGGTTGTAGCATCTTAGAAATTGCCTTTAGCCAATAGGCAATTACTATGTCCATCAACAAGACTTGTTTACAATGGTGGAAGATGATACTAACTCTTGCCAAAACATATTTTGACCTAAAATAATATGATATAACGCAAAATATATTGTACTATTATGAATATTTTAAGGTCAAAACACTGGACGAAAAATAGCTGCAATTATTCGGACTTGACTAACGTTTTTAAAGTACCTGCCAGTTGTTAATCATAAACACAAGTAACAATGAGTCCGTCTCACGAAAACATGAAAGTTCTGTTCAATTTTATTTTACAATTTATTTGACCTGTCAAAACTTGTTTCCGGCTTTCACGCCTATATAAGATTATCATGAAAGCCAGAAACATGTTTTGCCAGGTCAGCTAAATAGTACATTACTCTTAGTTATAACTTAAGGTAAGTTCTGCACTTCTACTAAACCCAAAGAAATTACGTAATGTAATTTGTTCGGGAAACTTAGGATAGAATCCCGTTTCGGCACGAAACGAAAATAATTTAATTGATATATGACAAGTCGTCAGTATATTTATTAAAACGGCAACCCTTGTATCTTTCTAAAAGTTAAATATTTTCTAACATTTTGACACATTGATGATTCTATGTAATTCCTTAGAAAAGGCTTAAAAGATGTGGATCTTTTAAATCATGGACAAATAGATCAAAATCAAGCACTTGAAAATCCGTTTTGTTTCAAGATAATATAGACGACACGTATATTAATGATTGTGACAAGTTTCGTTAGAATCTGCATTGTAAAGAATTCAATTAACGAAATTGTACCTAAAATTGTGTTATTCTCATAGGCTTCATTAACCAGGTTTTCAACGAAAACCTGAGTTATTAGATTGGGGTATGTCGTTGGTCGGGCGGATGGGCGGGCGGCGGCGTCAAACTGGTGTTTCCGGTCAATAACTTTTGTTTCGGTAAGATATTTGAATAAAATGTATGTATGTAGCTTATATCAAGACAAAGGCTGGGATTGATTTTAGGGTTTCTGGGGTCAAGGTCAATGTCACTGTTACTTAAAATAGAAAAAGTGTTTCCGGTCAATAACTTAACTTAGGAATGGGCTATCATGATGAAACTTGGTGTATAGAAAACTTATATAAAGTTGTAGCTTGGGATTGATTTTGGGGTTTCTGGGATCAAGGTCAAGGTCATTGTTACTAAAAATAGGGTTAGGGTTAGGGTTAGGGTTAGGGTTGTGCTTTAAAGTGGTGCACTGTGATTAAGTATACTTTTTTATTCTTATGAAAAGTGTTGAAAACCTGGTTTCGTGAGATTGCCGCGTTTCTTGTTTTTCAAATATGTCTAACAAAAAATCAAGCACGCGGCCCTATCTTTTTTATTTTGCTACATTTTCAGTACATTTTGAAGTTTATTGTTGTTTTTGTTTTTGTATTTTTTTCTTGTAGATGAAGGTTTGATCAAAACATGCTGCAATACCTTTAAACCTAACACACCGGCGTAATTCTACATTCGACGATTCATCTGTTCTTTCTTTTTGATTCTCCGACAATTTAGAAATAGTTGATCACCAGAAATCAGTGCGCGCAAGAGGAAAAACCCTGCTTAAGGAGGTAGATGCTAGTTATTGAACTTGGCTATACATACTATATCATCATCAACTCGCTGATTTCTTAATCCGTATCATATTAAACTGATTGCGTGATTAGTATCACCCAAGAAGTTCGGTTTCATGAACTACTTTTTGACCTTCAACAATTTTAGTCCAACTAATCAAATAGGGTGACACACCGAGTTAGTAAGGATACACAACGTGTATCAAATTGTTTGAAAAGTGTATATTTTGCCTGAAAAAATTGCAGATAGGTAATCAATAGGTAGTCATTTTTAAATTTGTGAAACCAGCTGTGATTTGATATTTCATTATAACTCTTGAGTATTCATGAAGATCACGACCAGCATTTAGAATGTAAAAATCTTCCGGGGCAGCATGACCGACCCCCTTCCCCACCAAACACCCTAGAACAGTGGCTTACACTTCCATTTTGGCCCTGCATTGACACTGGTGTACTTTCTATAAGGTGCAGAAGTTCCCCCAGGCCAACACTTTATGTAAAGTTTAAAGGTCCAGATATACACCAAAAACGCACCAATGTGCATCTATAATGTGCAATTTTTCCCTAGCCCCTTGGACAGTGGCTTACACTTCCATTTTGGCCTAGCTACATCCCGGAATTATGAATTATGCTAAAAAAACACCATTTTGCATCTAAATTGTGCATTTTTACGGTGGAGCTTGCCCCTGAACCCCCAGAACAGTGGCATACACTTCCATTTTAGCCTAGCAACGCCCCTGAATTATGAATTTCGCCAAAACGCATCATGTTGTTTTATCTAGAATGTATTTTTCCGAGGAAAACATCCCCCAATCCACCTTTAAGTTAGAACAGTGACTTATACTTCCATTTTGGTTAAGCTACGACTTTGACACTGGTGTACTTACTAAATTGTACAAAAGCTCCAACGGGTCTACACTTCATTTTGAAAAGTGAAAAACATAAAAAGTCCAGATGAATCTATAACGTGGAAATGTTCTGTGGAAGCATGCCATACCCTCCTCGGACAGTGGCTTACAATTCCATTTTGGCCTAACTACGCTTCTGAATTATAAATTTCAAGCTTTAGGTCTTGTTATTCAAATTTGCATTCATATTATAGTATTATAAAACATTGCCATTTACAACGTAAATTATATTTCATCACAAGTTACAATATAAAACGATTACATTGTTTATTCTTAATTTCATTATGTAAAACAGTTTCAATTAAAGATTTTATCTGATTCTTAAAAAATGGGACATCATACTGACAAGACAACAAGCCTGATGGTTACAAATCAAAATACCTCTTGTCCTAGAACTAAACAAGTAACAAGTTAATATTTACAGAGAAAATGTTACTATAGATTGCATACGAAAGATATATTTCACTGATTTATTTCTACTTTTACAAAACGCTTCGTGATACGACTCAACGCAGGTAGGAACCTCACGCGATATTACAAGGCTACTGTGACATTTTATGTATTAGGCCATCTCTATCATCGAAGTTATGTCTTTGAAATTAAGATGTTGATCTACAATTTGAATGGCTTCACTTCCGATTCATCTGATTGCTTTGGACAGGGCGACGATATCAATTAGGAGTAAACTTTAATATTGACAGAGCAAATGTTACTATACATTGCATAATATTATAATAAAAAATATATGATACTGCGTGATTTCTTTCAACTTTCATAAACTCATCCGTATAGAATTAAACGCAAATGAGGGCCTCATACGGTATTACAAGCCTTCGAATACGGGCTACTATGACCAAAGTGTTTTTCCTCATCTTGTATATAAAACATGTATATATGTTAAACTTTTGATCTACCATTTGAATGGCTAACTGCTGATTCGATTCAGTGTCTAGGAGAAAATGTCGATATCAATATGGAAAAACCAAATTACTAGTAATATTTTCAGAGTAACGTTTAATATAGGTTGCACATGAAATACATATTTCACTAGTTATTTTTTTAGCTTTCACAAAACGTATCCGTGTACGACTCAACACGGGTAGGAATCGCATGCGATGTTACAAGCAATATGAGGAGATTCACTCCAATTTCATTTCATTGGTAAGGGCAGGGTGACGATAACTATTTGGAGTAAAATTTAAAATTTACAGAGCAGACGTAACAATACGTTGCATATGAAAAATATATGGTCCTTTGTGAATTCTTTCAGCTTTAACAATAATCATCTGTTTAGGAGTCAGCTCAAAGAAGGACCTCACAAGATATTACAAACCTCAAGCATACAGGCTATGATGACCTAAGTGTTTGGCTTTATCTGGCATTTGATCTACCGTTTGAGATACTTAACTGTCGAATTGGATCAGTGTTCAGGGTCGGATGACAGTAACAATTTTGAGTAACAAATTATTATTTACAGAGCAAATGTTTAAATAGGTTCTATATGAAAGACATATTGCACTAGTTAATTTCTCTCAGCTTTCAAAAAAAAAAAAACGCACCCGTATACGGCTCAACACAGGTAGGACCCGCACACGATATTGCAAAACATTTGTATTATTGGGTTATTGTGACTTATGTGTCTGTCCAAAAAAAGTATATCTGTAATATTAAGATTGCGATCCACAATTTGAGGGGCTTCATTTCCAATTCAGGTCATTGGTAAATGCAGGGTGACGGTATCAAATTTAATTTCTGTAAAGCAAAATAGATGTTACTATACGCAGCATATGAAAAAATGTATGCTACTGTGTGATTTATTTCAGCTTTCACAAAACCGAATAGACTCAACGCAACTGAGCACGTCAAACGATATTGCAGGCCTGAGTCATTCCGTCTATTAACACCTATGTATTTGTCCTTATCTGGTAGACTGGAAACTTAGCTCATTGAAATTTGAGCGTTTGTAGTTCCATACTCTTCGTTGAATTGAACGTAGTAACTACAGCTGTTGTAGATGGAGAAAAATAAAAATGAAAGAAAATGTTCCAAAATGATCGCTTATATTTTTGTCAGTTTCAAAAATCCCCGAATGTGAGCTATGAATATTGTTAAATAAAACAATCTTTTCTAGCAATGTTCGAGAGTAAAGACTAGTACATGTTATTCGTTTATAACATTTGTCGTATTATTCAACATCAAAATATCTCTGAATTTGTGTTTATTTGAATTAAGCTGGTCTTTATTGATATCTCCTACAAAAACTATTTTACTATAAAGTTCGAGAGCCTTATCCATGCATAAATTAATTCTTTGCCATATCTCTACCACCACTGGATTCATTTCAACATTTTAGACAATATTAATAAAAACCTTATACCTGTGTTACATATCGGTAACATGATAGTAAATGTGAAATATATATTAAAAATACTACGTTGTAGCATCGCTATACTTCTGCCTAAAAACCGTAACAAGTGTAGTGTAATTTTGAACAAAATTAGAATTAAACATAACATACGTCTGAAATGGCTGTCTGTAAAGCCGATAGGTATGCAAATAAGTCATTCACCTAAACGGAAACAGTACAACTGTTTTAAGTAATGTAAGACCGACTGTGAAACGAATAATGCTCGGCTCGGATAAGGCAAAGTGCAGACGAACCATCAACAACAAAGGGCTACTTTCCAACAAATTTTGAGAGTAAAATATATATAATTATTGAAGCATATAGAAGAAACATACTAAGAAGAAACAAAAATAAAATTAGTTCCTCGACGGAAGCAATTTCAGTTATTACAAAAAATTACCGACTCAATGCGAGACTTACATAAATGTACTTGAACACAATAATTCAACCTAATACTGCCAACTTGTCACACATATATTTTACACTCTCAAATACAATTTTATTGGATTTCTACAGCGTACACATGCATTAATTAGGTTATAACATATTAGTGCTGTTCAGACATATTCTCTTGTAAATGTTTTATACATATTACATAATTTAGTCTAATATATACATGATGCTAGAAGAGTGTTAAGAATTGAATTTTATCAAAGGAAGACGAATATCCAGCCAGAGGTGAATACACAGCTAGCTCTGAGTTGGATATTCACTGCCTAGAGCTCAATTTTGTAAGATTGTTTTGGATTTAACGCCGTTTTTCTTTTCAACAGTGTTTCAGTCATGTTACAACGGGCAGTTAACCTAACCAGTGTTCCTGGATTCTGTACCAGTACAAACCTGTCCTCCACAAGTAACGGCCAACATCCCCACATGAATTGTTAGAGGTAGAGGACGAATGATTTCAGACACAATGTCATTTATCAAATCGTCACGGAGAACATGTGCCCCGCCCGGGAATCGAACTCGCGACCTCGCGATCCGTAGACCAACGCTCTCACTACTGAGCTAAGCGAACGGGGTCGATTTCGTATGATACTTGGTTGTCAGGCGTTTACCATGAACTGCTAAAATTCTTTATCTAACGAGAAAAGTAAAGCATTTCACTACACATAGTGTTGTTAACATTATTGTAAATCAAAATCAATTTTGTAACTTTTTAAACAAATCAGATATTTGAAGAGAAATAATCCATGTTTCTAGGGCAGGCGGTTGAAGATTAGTTATTTCCCGTGTGGCTATTTCCCGCGCATTTTAATACATGGGATTACTATTGATGAGACAGTATATAATATAAAAGTAACATTGATGTGGTTGATCAAAACAGTGAAAATTATTACAAAATGGGCATAATATATGAAATAAGGAAACTTGAAATCCAGTAGAGTTTGACAGATCAAACACAGTAAATAACATTACATTTTTTTGTGCCCCCCATGAGTGGTCGGGGGCATATAGATTTGGTCTTGTCCGTGCGTCCGCGTCCGTGCGTGCGTGCGTCCGAAGTTCGTGACGCGCCTAGCTTAAAAAGTATTTGATATAAATTGATGAAATCTTGAATGAGTCTTAATCATGATATGAACTTGCGCACCTCCTATTTTTCATTTTGGTCTGTCCCGTATTTTTAGAGTTATGGTCCCTGAAATAGGCGAACATGCCAATTTTCACCTTGTGACGCGCCTAGCTCAAAAAGTATTACATATGAATTGATTAAATCTTGTACGAGCCTTTATCGTGATATGAACTTGTGCACCTCCTATTTTTTATCTGGGGCGGAGTATTTTCAGAGTTATTGCCCCTGAAATAGTCAAAATAAACATTTTCACCTTGTGACACGCCTAGCTCAAAAAGTATTTGATATAGATTCATGAAACCTTGCATGAGTCTTAATCATGATATGAACTTGCGCACCTCCTATCTTCATTTTGGTCTGCCCCCTATTTTTAGAGTTATGGCCCTTGAAATAAGCAAAAATGCCCATTTTCACCTTGTGATGCGCCTAGCTCAAAAAGTATTTCATATAAATTGATGAAATCTTGTACGAGTCTTTATCGTGATATGAACTTGTGCACCTTCTACTTTTTGTCTGGCTCCGCCCCCTACTTTCAGAGTTATGGCCCCTGAAATAGTCAAAAATGCACATTTTCACCTTGTGACGTACCTAGCTCAAAAAGTATTTTATATAGATGGATTAAACCTTGTATGAGTCTGTGTCATGATATGAACCTGCGCACCTCCTATTTTTTTGTCTGGCTCCACCCCCTGTTTTTAGGGTTATGGCCCCTGAAATAGTCAAAAATGCACATTTTCACATTTTGACGCACCTAACTCAAAAAGTATTTAATATAAATGGTTGAAAACTTGCATAAGCCTTTATCATGATATAAACTTGCACACCTTCTATTTTTTGGCCGGCTCCACCCCCTATTTTTAAAGTTATGGCCCCTGAAATAGTAAAAATATGCACATTTTCACCTAATTATGTGCCTAGCTCAAAAAGTATTTAATGTAAATTCATGAAACTTTGCTAGAGTCTTTATCATGATGTGACCTTTCACACTTGGCATTCTTCTTGAAAATCTTTGTGCTTATTACAGAGTTATGGCCCTTGAAATAGCCAAAATAGTTGATTTTTTGTTTGTGATGCTCTTAGCTCAAAAATTTATGGCCTAGAATAATGAATCCTTTTCATAAAATGTTTGCTTAAGCTAAACCCCATTAACACTGCAAACATTTGAATTATTGCCCCTTATTTGTGACAAATGTACCAATGGGGGGCACACCCTGTGTCCTACAGACACATTCTAGTTTGTACTTGAAACAAATCAATCGTCTGCAGGTAAGTGATAATCAATACACAAAAGAACCAGTGGCCACTTTATGCAAGTTGTCTGTTAACAAACATATTTGCTCAAGACGGTTTGACTGTATACTGTAAAATAATTTAATTTCGTGGGTACGAAATTTCGTGGTTTTGGTCAAAACGGCAATTTCGTGGGGATATGAATTAGTGGATTTCAACTTTTAAACATAAAATGAATGGGAATTTTGCTTGTTCGTTGGGATTAAATTTCGTGGATTGACTCAACCACGAATTCCACGAAAATTAGTCCACCACGAATATTAATGATTTTACAGTAACTAAAACAAATCATTATACACGTTTATATGGTAATATCACGTCGACCTATTTATTTGAGACCAAGATATTGTGATTTATTATAGTTTATCTACTATTTGACATATAGGACATTTTTTTTCAATAAAAATTAGGAACAGGCGGCATCTCTGTATGAATCGCACCAGTATAGTTTAAAGAATTAAAAATCGGAATGAATTTATTTGCCACTATTGTATATATTATATTACGAAATGACACACAGAAGAAAAGTCTTTTAACATATCATATTATAGCAGATTTTTGAGATATTGCATCTGGAATTCTGAAGTCTAATACGTATTGTGGCTGTTACTGTGGACCATACTGTGGACCAAATGATGTATTGGTCTACAACTGTTACGTGTATACTATAGCATAAATATTTGCGTTGAATATCATAAAAAAAGATATTTCAAGATTTGTAGCAAGTAATGATAGGCTGCGTCCGGTATTTTATCATCTTTGTGAAAAAGCATTGGGATGTCAAAATTCAGTAAATATGTGTCGAAATTCAAAACCAAATTCATACATACATATTTATAATACAGACTCGTCGGCATTGAAGTGGAAAGTGTTTAACACCAAATATATGTGTCTTGAAGTCAGAAACGAGAGGAAACATACAAAAGTGATTAATAAAGCAAAAGTTTATAAACAATGTTACTACATATGGGTGGGGTACTTAATTACATCAACATTTGTTCGAAATTTATAAACAGTCACAGCAATTATTTATAAAATGCTATGCTACATGAACAACCTTATTATGTAATGCATGCATGTGAAAAAGTAATGACATGTATGCTATGCTATTGTTTAATTGATATTATCTTAGATAAGTCTGCAATACATTGTCCATTTAAACTCTGAAGGAAGCTGCAGTTCTTAAATAAAATCCTTACTAGCATGCCTAAAAATGATTAAAACCAAGACTTATATATATAACCAACCCTCGTTAATTTTTAAATGGCCTTCATAATTTAAAGTTTCATGTACTATCTCAGACTTTATAATATATTAACAATGTTTACCTTGGATATTAAGTGTCATTTTAATTCAAAATAAGATTAAACTTTTTTAAGGAACAAAAGCCTGTTCATATACCTGACTTTTGCGTTGCTTTAACTCTAAGGTCGGATAAAGGTTCTTCCTTATGCAAGTACCTCTCACGGGGTCTATTCAATAGATGTGTACCAAAGTTGCACTTAGGCCGGTGCTACGGCGCGTGATTGGTATTGTTCATTCCATTACGCGTCATGAACAGACTCAGTTAAACCGACTTTGCTATTATTCTGCTTGGTTGCTTTCTATGTTTGTTCCAAAAGATCATTTTACATGTTTTATTACTCATTTTTCTTGCTAAGTTCACAGGTAACATTTTTTTATTTCCTTGCATTTTACATACCAACATTATTATTCTTGGCGTTTTAAAAAAGACACATGTGTAATAGCTTTTAGATAGAAATATTCTGTTTTGTCATTTTGTGGTCTGATTGTAATTTGTGTTTATTTTAGAATTGAAATTTATACCTTCAATATTATTCCTACATGCATTATTATATTAATTCTTCGGAACAGCGACATCAGCAATAACAACAACAAGAAAACGGAAGGAACGAGGCATTGTTTCGGTATGGAGTTTCACTTGACTATGAAGTGTACGTGTGAGCGTATGATTCGTTTCTTAAAACTTACTTTTATGATATTTCAGTGTAAGTATGAAATATTTGATCAAACATTCAAAACGTAACTCAAACAGAAGATAACACTTGATTCAACTGAAAGAGACCTCAAATCCGCCAAGGGTTTCTTCAAACACGGTCTCCGTAAACAAAGAGATTTAACTGTTCTTTTTATATTCAACAGCTAAATTTAGATATCAAAGCTGACTGTGTTAAATCCAAATATTTCTTTCTTTGAAGTTGCATAACAATGTAACGCGCTATTGATCACAATGTCTCACTTAATCCAGCCATTGCAGTTGATAATCAAAACGTAATTATATGGTCTCTCTTCGTCTTGTAACGGTTTCTTCAAAATGTTATTCATATCTTCTTCCTCCGAAATGATTTTTCCTTAATTCTTCGTGATATTGAAATTAATTTTCGAATCTAATCATATTGCTTCGCTCTGGGTTTTTTTAAACAGTTCATCTTAGGATACAGGTACGGTGGCACAGAGGTGGCATAGATGTTTTTTTTATTTTAATACGTGCGCACGTAATAACTAATACGTGCGCACGTACTAATACAAAAAACATCATCGCACATGCTATAAAAACATCTGCGTACGTATAAAGTAATACGTGCGCACGTAAAAGGTTTTACGTTCGCACGTATTAGTTTATGCGTAGGTAGATGTTTTTTATAAACTAGTACGTGCGCACGTAAAACCTTTTACGTGCGCACGTATTACTTCATACATACGAAGATGTTTTTTTTATTGTATGTGCGATGATGTTTTTGTACTAATACGTGCGCACGTATTACTTTATACGTACGAAGATGTTTTTTTATAGATTCTCAAGTGGACGAGGTAACGTCTTATACAAAAAAATGCTGAGTATTTAGTTAATAGTGTCCTGGAATAACTTTTCAAATTTTTCAACAAAATCCACTTACTTGCTTGGACACAACTGATATTATTTCAAAAAGTAATTTGTTCATATAAACTTGGGTTGCTAGTGGAACTGCTGAAAGAGCTTAAAAATAATAACATCATTATGTTTTTGCAATGGACTCAAATAATCAGACTTTTTGCATTATTAGCATACATTCAGTTATATCAGAAGTTGAACGCAATGATTTTTAAAAATTTATCTTTACTGTTATCGTTTTGTGTGATCATCTGACATTAGGTGTTATCAATGATTTTCTTCTTTTTTCTTAAAAAACACTTTATTTTCAAAGAAAAGTTTTGACAGTTTCCATAACATGGTGCATATGGTCCGAGAGCTCACGGACTTTTATTGCAACAATTGAGGCCAAAAGAAGTTTATACATTTTTGGAAACAATATTTCATATCCTCCATGAAAACCCATTTCTTAAGTGTCAAAGCCGTGCCTATCTATATTTTGTTCACTTATGTTTGTGATAGGGGAGGTAAAACTCACTTGTTAAAATTTAGGGGGTAGGGTAAAGTTTACGACTACCAGTTTTTTCATTGTTTTATTACAATAACCATCTTATTGTCAGTAAATGTATATACATGTATACGTCAACCAATGTCAGCAAAAAGAAATTGATCAAAAATGAATGAAGGGCAAACTTGATATTTAAGGTCAAAGGTCAATTTTGTACAAATCACAAAAATTGGCATATTTGAAATTTATTTTTATTCTTAAAAATTAGTTTGTTATCATAAGTCACTCAGTTTTACTTATGTAATGTCTATATATCAGTCAAAGTCAGAAATGCAAATCTTATTGCAAAACGTCAAAGTCAACCCTGATAATTGGAGGTCAAAATTCATGCAAAAATGTGATAAAATGTTACCTTTACTTTTTTAAACTGTTTAATATGTATTCACATTATTAGTCACTGAAGATAATTTGTTTTAATGTCTGTATGCCAGGCAAAGTCATCAGTGCAGATGTAACCCCAAAACTGCCAAGGGTAAAGCTTATATCAAAGGTCAAAGGTAAATTTTTTTGTGAAAAAATGCATAAATAGCTTCCTGTTTGAAATATAAATGTTATTTCTAATTATTATTAGTAATTGCTCGTTATTTATTTTAATGTATATATGTCCTACAATGTCAGTAATAAAGAAATCGTCTGAAATCAGACAAGATCAAATGTGATATTAAAGGTCAAAGGTCATTTTCAAGTAAAAGAATGAAAAAATGGCTCTTTAACTTTTCTTCTTGTTGATAATATTTCGCCGATATTAGTCAACGATATCAGTTCATTTTAATGTATAAATGGTAGGCGATGTCTTTTATGCACATATAATTTCAAAACATTCAAGGTCAATCATAATATCAAAGGTCAAAGGTAAAAAAGTGAGTAAAATGTTGCTATAATATTACGTGTTTATAATAATTTTTATTGTTTTAAAGTATTTGTTTTGTCATTTTAGTAACTGATCGTTGTTCATTTTACTGTATATATGTCAGACGATCTCATCGAAGAGAAAGTAAGTCAAGGTCAAACCTGGTATTGGAGGTCAGGGGTCACTTTTGTATAAAAAATCACAAAATTTACCATACTTACTCATTACTTTGATCAAAAATAGCTTGTTGTTATAATTCACTGTTAGCAATTTACTTTAACGTATACATGTCAAGCAAGGTCAGCAATGTAGGTCTTATTCTTATAAGTCAAAGGCAAACCTATTATCAAAGGTCAAAGGTCAAATTTGTGTAAGAATTCGCAAAATAACTAGAATTTTGGAATGATTTTTTTATTGTGTAGGTTATTTTTGTCACTACTAGTAAACTTATCAGTATTCATTTTAAAGTATATACAACTGACAATATTACTGTTGAAATAATAATGAAAAATAAGTCAAGGTCAAACCTGACATTAACGTTCATAGGTCATTTTCATGTAAAAATTCAAAATACAGCATTTTTAATTTCTTCTTTGTTACAAATTATCTTGTCATTTTGTTCATTGAAAATAATTTTGTCTTATGTTTATTTGTAAATCAATGTCAGCAATGCAGATCTAATTTCAAAAACAGTGATTGGTAAAGCTTATATCAAAGATTAAAGGTGAAATTTGCGCGAAGGATCGCAAAAAAGCATTTTTGCAATAATTTCATTGTTTAAATGTATTTTGTCATTATTAATATCTTATGGTTATTGAAATATTCCTTGAAGTTTCATACATGAATATATATGAGTCATTGTCAACAATGAAGATATCATAAGGCCATACCAAATTGATTTGTCTTTCGTCGGAACTACCGCATGAATGATTTCATTCCCGAGAAAAAGGAAAAAAAAAAAAACATCACCCGCCCGCACGTACATAAAAATCCCCGAAAAAAAAAGATTTTTTTTTTCTGCTTACGCGGTCCGGAATGTAACGGCAAAACAGGTTTTATCGCTGTTTTAATGCGTCAAAGTGATATTGATCGGAATTCATGCGTTCGTAATCAGGCTTGTTGCTGTACTAGGGGTAGAGTACTGAAGTACCAGTACCAGTACTTGCACATTTATGCAGTACCAGTACCAGTACCAGTACTAAATTTTGTCTGAGTACTGCAGTACCAGTACTTTTATTTTACGAGTAATGCAGTACCAGTACCAGTACTTTCTTGAGGTCAATTGTTATGGGTACTTGCAATAAACTGACTCATCATAAAACATTACATTTTCTCAGCTATTTTATTTCTAACTTAAATCTAGTGCATATTACATTAGTGCGAGAATATCATTTATGTATTTGTTTAACCTTGAACACAGCACTTTATGTATAGTTATTCATGTTTAAAGTTTCAACACACTTGTTAACTTTTTATGCATTTTTAGCTTCTGAATTGCATTTGATCATTATAAGGTTATGAAATGTCTCGTCATTCATCCGGCACCTATCTGGCCGAAATATCTTGCCAGCTATAGAAAAGAGTCGCTCTACTGTAATATTGAAAAGCAAACATGATTGACAAACTTCATTGAAGACAAAGGCTTGTGTGTTTGTTTGTTTTGGGTGGCAGCATTCTTATGCAAAGATAACAATACAGTTAATTACCACACTTATGTGCATAATTATAGATATACTCAACTCAAATGATATGCATCCATTGTTCTTATTAACACCTTTTTCTATTGTATATTGTATTGTTTTGTCACAGTGTCAGACAATGTCTAAGGGATGTTAACATAAAGTTATGACATTTCATTGATATTTGTTATTGCCAGTGCCAATGTTAAATATTTCAAATCATTCAATATGTAAAATCTACTACTTACTTTCAAATGCTTGATGAAGTTAGAAGACACCTTCAATGATCCAGATATTTCAGAAGGGCAATGCAAGCATTTTGCTTTGAACGTGCCCTCTGTGTTTTCCGGTAGTTTGAAAAATTTGTTCCAGCTTATTTTCAAATTCAGAAAAAAAACATCCACATATCCAGAGAGACCAGCAATGACTGTTTCATACAAAAAATAAGTTACTTTACTCTTAATACTTTACTATTTATACTGAAAACTGAGCGAACTGACCATTTCATTGTTATTGATGACAGCTCAAATCAGTGCAGGATTGCTATTATATTGCTATTATACATTCAACAGCAAAACAGGTTTATCCCATAATTGGTGTTCTGTGATATATGCTTCAGTCATGTCAATAAATATGATTGCTTAAAGGCATAACATCTAAATCATATTAAAGGCAGCATGTATTAGATGCTAAGTTATAAAGGCACCATTTCATAAAAATAGAACAATTTTTTGAAAATTAAAACAACAAAGAAAAAAAACAAAAAAAAAACAACAAAGTACTGGTTGAGTACTGCAGTACCAGTACCACTTTTTTGAGACAGTAATGCAGTATCAGTAACAGTAGTCGCCAAATTTTGACCAAGTAATTCAGTAGCAGTACCAGTAGTTGCTAAAATGGCTTCAGTAGCAGTACTACTGGTACTGCAACAAGCCTGTTCGTAATACATGTAGCTGATTACTCAAACTCAAAAAGTCAGGAATTATGATGTTGTTCATCATTTGTTTTAAATCTGGAGTGTCTGTGCTAGTGCCACACATGGCCTTCGATGTGCCGGTAGGTGATGAAGTAGGCACGTTCTACGATTGTTCAATACAGTGAAAAGAACAAGGCCCGGCTTGTAAGACGTACACGGGGATTCAATTAAAAATATTTGGATTAAACATAGAAATATTGTTCAGATTAAGTTTTCAGACCATTTGTTATCAGTTGTTTAGTTCAGTATTTTAGATCTAGAGCCAAAGCCAGTGCTTTCTTAAAAAAAATGTTTGTTCACAAATCCAAAATCATTTTGAACGAAACTTCCTTAGTACTGCAGTCAGATATTCTATCAAAATGCATATATTCAATTTTAAAAAAAATGTTTAGCTTTTCAAATAAGTAGTGTAGATATAAAAAATAATTTCTGTCGTATTATAACCCCAATTTTCCCTGTTTGTATATTAATTTGCTGTGAATTGATTGAAAGAAAGAATCTGAAAAAAAAGACCTCCCCAACTCAAAATTTCTTGGTCAGTCAAAGCACAACAAATAACACTTTTAAGAGTGGCCATATTGGGATCATTTTTGTCCGTCTGTTATCATTTTGATTGAAATGAACCTCTACCACAAAAACTTAAGCTAGTCTGATCTGTTAAGAAATTATTCCAATGGGATTCGAGCAATGTCGAAGCATTTAATTGTGTGCCCAACTCCGTTTGGTCTCCTTGGTCAAGTGATTTATTACTTTCCCCTCACCTCTACCGCTTGGAGTTTCACTAGGGGCACAAAGTTGCTCATGTGTCGAAGCCATCTAACTGGGTTTCAGAAGATATGTTATTCCACTTGGGTGCCCGTTGTCTTAAATATTCCTCATCCTCTGTCGTTAAATGGGCACGCCTTCAGATTAATGTGGAACAATCAAAAATAAAAATAAGACACTCATCCCTTAGTAATTATAAATACAAAATAAAAACAAAGTGATTCAGTGAGTTTTAGCAAGAATTTATTTGCAAAACCGTTCATGTAGTCTTTAAAACATATAGAAAAGCTATCTACTGTGTTAGTCACACTGTAAATGTTTAAGTTCTGTGTTATTCTTAAAGAAATGTTAACTTCATGTATAATCATAACTGCAAAAAAAAAATACCCGCTCGGTCCATGTAAAAGCTACCCGCCTCTGAAAAAATCAAAATTGAGAAAAAAAAAATCGATCGCTCGCTCCCATCCTTTTTTTGAAAATTTTCCGAAGAACTATGAATCAATTTGGTATGGCCTAAGACATGAGTCTAGATCAGCCCTGATGTTAAAGTTTAAAATTCATTTTCGGGTAATAAATTAAAAAGATAGCACTGTAATTTTATTTCTTTGTTCAAACATAACTTGTTATAACTTGATGTTAATTCATTTTAATGTTAGCCTTTACTTACTTACTTCCTTACTGCCTTCCATCTGCTTATGGCCGTTTTATATCTTATGATTAGATGCGGCAATGAACTGCACCGTATTCTGCAAGTCGCTGGCACCTCTCCACGGCTTAGTCTCAGATGGGATGTCTGTTGGCCAAACTTTCTGGCGTGCTTCTTCCAGATAGGAAGAGCTCTGCAGAATGTGAAACGGTGTTTGGTCCTCTGATCCGCACTGACATTTAGCTTTCTCTGCAACTCCCAGCTTCTTCATATGTTTTTTCAGGCCACAGTCTTCCAGACGGAAGACAGTTAATTGGTTGTTTAGTTTGTGTAGACAGTCCTGATTTGGCAGGTAACCTCCATTTATGTTTTTCCAGTCTGATGCAAAGCTGTTCTTCCACAGAGTCTGGGCTTCTCTGTATGAAGTTGGAGGTTGGGGCTATATTTGCCTGGTTGCTGTCTTTGCAAGGTTTGTGCGCAGCTTCATTTTCAGCTATGCACACATGAGCAGGAATCCATCGAAATGCTACATTGTTGCTCTCAGGCAGGAGATTGATGTTTTTCAACAGCTGTCTGATTAAGTTGTCTGATGGACCTGCTGAGAGAGCCTGAAGAGCTGACTTCGGGTCTGTTAGGAATATATTGTCCCTTTACTCCTCGCTCATACAGTTCGAGTGTCGCCGATGTGAGGGCTTGCATCTGCATCTGTTGTTGGAGCATCTCTTGCCGACTGGATGAGAGAGTATGAAGGAGGAGCTGTCTGAAAATTTCATGAAGGCACCACTCCCAGCTTTCTGAACTGCCTTTACCACTGATCCATCGGTATATGCTTGGATCCAAGAGTGTGCTGGATAGCGGTTATTGATCATTTCTAGCGTAAGAGACTGTTGATAAGCCTGATGTTGCTTTCCCTTTTCTTCTACTCCTGGCACCTCCAATCTGATCTTGGGGGCACATTGTCTGGGAACCCATTCATTGGGTTCGAGCGGCTCTGCATCTGTGTCCAGTGCTACTGCTTTCCTTTTTTGCAGTTCTTTGACGAGTGGTTAAGAATCTGTCTTTTCAGTCTGTTCTTGGTTCTGCTCTCGAGTTTTGAGTGGAGCGGGTGGGATGGTAGTATATTTGCCTTCTCTGCATGCACAAAAGCTTTGTACTCTCGTCTTGTCTTTTATGGCTCAGGGTTTGCTGTCTTTTCCATTTATTTTATTGGAGTTGTTTTCATTGCCCCTGATCCTCAGACCTGACATTTAACGTTGTCCAGTTTCTCTTTACTGGTTTTGGAAGCAGGTACCAATGAGGTTGATGCGTACTCTGCTATGGGCCGTACGTTGCCTGTGTAGACTTGCAGAGGATCTTTGCATTTACTCCCCAACTTGTTCCAGCCAGTTTTTTTCATAATGGCAGGTTTTTAAGGCCCTCTCATTTGACCTTTAATGTCAGATTTGACCTTGACTAATTTTTCATTATTATTTCAAGAATGATATCATCTGTTATATATTCTTTAAAATGAATAATAATTAGTTAATAGTTTTGAAATACCCTCAACAAAATGAGAAATCATTGCAAAAATACTGTTGTTATTTTTTTGGCTAATTTTCACGCAAATTTGACTTTTGACCTTTGATAATAGGGTTGGCTTTGCCTTATTTGGATAAGACCTACATTCCTGACCTTGCTTGACTTGATACATTAAAACAAATTGCTAACAGAAAATTCTAACAAGCGCTATCATTTTTGAACAAAGTAATGAGTAAGTACGCTACAATTTGATCTTTTACATAAAAATGACCCCTGACCTTTAATACCAGGTTCGACCTTGACTTATTTTCTCTTCCATGACATCGTCTGACATATATACAGTAAAATGAACAACTATCAGTTACTAAAATGACAAAACAAATACTTTAAAACAATAAAAAAATTATTACAAACAGGTGATATTATTGCAACATTTTACTCACTTTTTTACCTTTGACCTTTGAAATTATGGTTGACCTTGAATGTTTGGAAATAATATGTGCATACCACATATCGCCTACATTTTATACATTAAAATGAACTGATGATTATATCGACAAATTATCATTAACAAGAAGAACAGTTAAAGAGCTATTTTTTTTTCATTCTTTTACTTGAAAATGACCTTTGACCCTTAATATCACATTTGAACTTGTCTGATTTTAGACGATAGCTTTATTACTGACATTGTGGGACATGTATACATTAAAATAAATCACGAGCAATTACAAATAATGATCAGAAATATCTGTTATATTGCAAACAGGAAACTATTCATGCCATTTTTCACACAAAATTGACCTTTGACCTTTGATATAAGCTTTACCCTTGGTAGTTTTGGGGTTACATCTGCACTGATGACTTTGCCTGACATACAGACATTAAAACGAATTAACTTCAGTGACTAACAGTGTGAATACATATTAAAAACGCCAGAAAAAGTAAATGTAACATTTTTCATAATCTTGCATGAAAATGAACTTTGACCTTCAGTTATCAGGGTTGACTTTGACGTTTTGCAATAAGATTTGCATTTCTGACTTTGACTGATATATAGACATTACATATATAAAGCTGGGTGACTTATGATAACAAACTAATTTTTAAGAATAAAAATAAATTTCAAATATGCCAATTTTTGTGATTTGTACATAAATTTGACCTTTGACCTTAAATATCAAGTTTGCCCTTCATTCCTTTTTAATGAATTTGTTTTTGCTGACATTGGTTGACATATATACATTTACTGACAATCTTATAGCTACTGTAATTAAACAGTGAAAAAACTGGTAGTCGTAAACTTTACTCTTCCCCCTTAAGTTTTACAAGTGAGTTTTACCTCCCCTATCACAAACATAAGTGAACAAAATATAGATAGGCACGGCTTTGACACTTAAGAAATGTGTTTTCATGGAGGATATGAAATATTGTTTCCAAAAATGTATAAACTTTTTTTGGCCTCAGTTGTTGCAATAAAAGTCCGTGAGCTCTCGGACCAATATGAATTAATTTCCAAACTTGGAAGTTATTGTGCAATTTTTTTTAAGTTAATGGATAAGAAATAATTTTCAAATTTAAGAATTAATTCGCATTTGTTTAGATTAATGGACATCAAACTACACAAGCGAAACGTGAGGTATGATACAATAATATCGACAGGAGTTTATACATTATCGCTCATTTAAATCATGGTATAATGATTTGTTTGAAAGTACCACGCGATAAATTTGAACCTGATACAGTCACAAATAATTGAAACTAAAGGAATGTCTCCAACCGTTCCGAATTACCTGTGTCAATTTCTATTATACCCATATCAGCTATCATTTTGAATGACTATCGAAGGCCGAATTTTTCAGAAGTATAATTATTTGAAATGGGAAACTGATTCTAAAATGACTAAGAGTGCTTTAATTATTATTCTAATATGATTAGCAATGCTTAAATCATCACAGCAATATTATATCGTTGTCACGCCGACGTGATATTTATAGCCATGCACGCAACGAGTAGAGCGTTCATATTTGTTACGATATTTTACTTAAAACAATATGTTCGATAAGAAACATCACAACTGTCTTCATTAATTCACACACAAACATGGTTGATTATTTGCTTTGAAGACTATTTCGCCATCATTTGCACCCTAATGGAACTGTACCGCAAGACATATTACTATTTCAGTCCTGGCGTGGATAAACAAAGGAGCATGACGACCTATCATTTGGCGCAAAAAAAAAATAATAAGAAGAAGAAGAAGAAGAAGAAGAATGCGCGAAGAAACAGTTCTATCATATTGAACCATACTTTCACAAGAAAATACTTATTTGAATTGAAATCATTTATAGCAAAACCGTCTTTGAACACCTTTTTAAAATTATTACGCCCGACGTATAACGGTCCATCGTATATAAATAGTGTAAAAATACGACTTTTGCTATACTTGAAAATCATTTCTAAACTATAATTTTTCCCATGTAAATTTATGTAATACAATAAAATAAGATGATGTTTTCAAATTTTCGTGCGTGCTGAAGGATCTTGTTTTATTGCATGATCAAAAACAGGTTTATTAGAGGTGAAGCATGGGTAATGTAACGTCCTGCTATCTAGACATATTTCTGTTTAAAATTGTAAATTGTCTGCAAATATGTGCGATTTCAGTGCGCATTTCAATATTTCATTTATTGATAGCTTTGCTCAAAGATGGAACCATATTTAAACATTAAAACTATTTTAGTATATAAAGACTTATATCCGATAGAGTCTCAATATATGCTTAGATATTTGCACATAATGAAGTATGTATTCAAATCTTCGGCGTTCAATTGGTTAGTCAGTTCTAAATTTGGGCTCATTTGACATCTGAACATGAGGACGGATAGAAGTATAATGTTTCTGATGATATTGGCATTGCCTATCTCAGCAGGTAATATTTTAAAATTTAATTCTTTTTATCAAAATTTGCACATAATGTGCAATACCTTAAACGCAAACTTTTGTTAAGCTAATACATGTAAAAAAGGGTAAAATTACACTGATAGAACAATTTTTAAAAATACCTAACTTTTAAGATTTTTTTACGGATGGGTCTGAAAATGAAACGTTCGAGTCCGAAAACGTTAAACACATGCGTTCAGACACTATCTACTTATAGCCTAAGTAACGAGTCTGCATTAATTAAAATAAATAAATAAATAAATAAATAAATAAATACATAAATACATAAATAAATCAATCAATTAATTAATTAATCAATCAAGAAAATATATGTAACATTTTCAAAACGATGGTCCACAGAGGATATTTGTTTGTTTCAGTGTAATATATATCTTTCACGATTTAACACAACATTCATTATTCTTTTAAAATTTAGAAAACACTGTTCATGTTTCTTACCTGTAAAACAAACAAATTTTACTTTTAATTAATATTTTTATTATGTTTTACTAAATTAACATGTAATAGCTTTATAACTGTGAAAAATGTTTCTGGTATTTTTGCACTGTGACAATACCTGATATGTTTTACTCAGATATTTTGATAATTTACTGAAAACATGGGTTAAAATTGTTTATTTTTTCATGCTTCTCGTGAATTACTAGATTATATCAGTGAATTGAAATTAGCATGTTAAATCATTTTCACTTTTCACCGGTATGGAAGTACACTTGAACGCGAAAAAATATGAATTATCGAAAATTCTTTCAAAAATATTGATTCTACTTTAATGTTGTCCATAAGTATTGGCCTGACACTCATAAATATTCCATACATTTTCGTTAATTTATTTTCGGTGTCAGAACCTAAATAACGATATAACTACTGCATAATATATTTCTTAACTGATATTATGTCGCATGTGCAGGTAGCTCTGCGGACAAATCGTTTATTAGGGTTATGGGTTCGAGTCAAACGTCAAAGGACCATATTTTCTTCTTTAACTTTCATTTTATATGCAAACTTACCTCTTATCTGATAAAACTGATCATGATTTTTATGGTTCATTTCTTCTTATCCAATTTAACCGTTGTAGAAAAAGTCGAGTACAATTGTTTTATAAGTGTCTTAGATAATAACACAAATGACTTGTCACTAGAGTCTCCAGAAAATCAATACAAGAGAAAACATTTAAATTCATGGCATATGATACATGAAATAACGTAAGACTTAAAGCAGTACCGATAACATTACAATCGATCTAATCATGGTAACCTGTATGAAAGTCAAAAACCTTACCACTGCGCCACGGTGTCATATTGCCAGGTTAATACGAACAGCACAGGTATTGATGTATAAAAATAGGTACAGATATTGATGTATTATTAAAATACCTACATGAACACACCGTGCTTTTTCGTAATACAATAGTAAACAAATCTGGAATCTTCATAGAACTGTCTGAGAATTTTTCAACATAGAAATCACGACGTCACGTCGTTGTGTCGTCATGGCACATTGCATGTGATGTTACGCGGGTAAAGCGATTATTATCTAGTCTAGACTAAATCATTGGAAGTCATAAAACAAAGAAGAACACTTGTTTATTATAAATGTAAGTTAGGAGTACTACTTCACCCGTGAGAATAGTGCTTACAGTGTTCACTTGGGGCAATATATTTTTATTTTACACTGAAAAATAGCCCACTATTTATATCGTGAATAAGTAGATTGAGAAATACATAAAACATGTATAGTTTCGTAATATCGAGAATAAAAAGTATATTCTTGCGTAGCCCTAGGTAAATAAGCTGATATTTATATTAAGTGGGCATGACTTACACCGAACACGAACTGCCACCACTTACTGTAGTACTTGTTTTACATCGACAATAGGGTGGGAATTGTTGCGAAGCCATATTTGAAAATGTGCTTGATATTTTTGTTAGTGCAGCTGCACTTTAACTAAGTACGAATTGTCAAATACTTTTTGTTGCACCACTTACTTGTGATGAAAGAAAAACAGATCTAAAATGTTTTGACGGACATTAAAAAGTAGACTTCACATGAAATACAACATGAATATAAAATTTTGATAAACAGAAACTAGGTCTGTTGGTAAGACATTTGAAGAAAATAGTCTCTGTTGTGGAGGCATGTATTAATTGAAAAGTTATTAGCTGTGCACAAACAGCATTGAAAATAAGGTATCTCTCCAAACCGCTAATCCTTGAAGATCAATATTTGATAACATTTTTATGTCGGATATTTACTTAAACATAATTACAGTGACCTTTTATACATATAACACTTCATTTATACTCTTAATTAACCAAAAATAAACTTTGCTCGCGTTTCGCTGTTACAAAAATTCCGTGGCAGGTACTTTGATTATACTGATTTTATAATATTAACTTAATGATCATATCAAATCCAATAAACATGGTTTTAAAATTATTTTGAATATACTTGTAGTTATCTGTTAACAAGATACTATTTGGAAATGTGATATCAATAATATTAAAGAATAAAAACGTGTTTATGTGTCCTGTTTAAATACTTTAAAGCGTTCATTTTCGCCAACGAAATGTCTACATATTTCTATGAAACGTTATATATAATTCATGTCTATATAAAGCGTTCATATAATATTTTTAAAGCGTTGATATATCTTTATAAAGCCTTATAAAGTAATATCTTTAAACAGTTTATATATTTTTGTAAAGAGTTCATAATGCCATTAAAATGTTCGTTTATGAATGTCTATAAAGCGTTTGTTACACTTGCAAAGTTGACAGGAAACATGTGTTAGTTTTTCCTTTTTGGACAAGATGTAAAGAAGATTATAATTACAATGACTGTGTTTGGGGCGCCCTTACCTTTTATCTGTTTTAGTTCTTTTATGTTTAACGTATAGATCTATGACATTTTAAACAACACTCAAAATGTTGTCACATAGAAAAAGCGTGCGCGCATAATAGCTTTTTGATAATAAGAACCATTTGAATTTTTATCTATATTTGTCGTTATATTATCTGAACGAAATAAGCTTTCTATTTGTACATACACTCCATATTAATTGTAAAGTTTCTTTTATAAATCAAAGTGTACGAGTTTACAAAGGTTAGTAAGGTTTAAGGTTTAAACGTAATTTAAACTGAAGGTGACATTTGATTCAATTTAAATGATATCATGGTTCATCAAAAGTTTGTTCAAACATTGTCTCTGTAAATATAAAAAAGAAAAGACCTTCATTTCAATTAAAATTTGAAAGTATATTCGATATCAATGCAGATAGTGTCAAAATACTTCCTCCTGACAGGAGCATGGATAAGTATCAAAAGCGCAGCTGACTTGCTAATATTCGTCGTATCGCCTCACCTCGTTTCGTTACGGACGCTGTTGTTATAAAGCTAGTCACATCTCCTTACTTTGATTGATTGATTGATTTATTTATTTCGGCAAAGGAAAACATATAATGGTTTACAAACATTCTTATAATGTTAAAATTCTAACATATTGAAATATTAGATAAATAAATAAATAAATAAATAAATAAATAAAAATGGATAAATAAATAAATATTAAATAATACAGAATTAAACCATGATATGCATCCAATACCAAGGATAACACAAAAAAGCGCCAGCGCTTGTTTCCATTGTGGTCCTTTGGCACTGGTGGCATGACATAGAGAGGCACTATTTAAATTTAACACATATTACAAACATTATTAATATATCACAGAATAATTCTAAATAGAAATATCACAGGTGACTGACTTCAATTATTATGAAAATAATATCCTATCGTACAGAAACATATCTCAGGAAAATATATCATCACAATAATTACTATATGTATGGGAAATTGAACACTGTAAGCACATCATGGATAGATGGTTAAGAATAAAGATGTTGGTAAAATATTAAGAAATAGTTTTACCTTAGACGAAGAAAACAACAAATTTTAAAAATGTATTACATGTAACTTTAAATTTAAAAATTCAGAAGATATTTAAAAACTGTTCATTAAATGTTTTTTGGAGGCATCCTTAAAAACTGCTAATTTTGTAATGTTTGTGATTTCAGAAGGTAGCCCATTCCATAGTTTGGCTCCTAAAAAACAAAATGATTTTGATCCCGACCCCTTTACCTTAGGAAGACCATAACCCCCTTTATTCCTGAAACTGTGTCCTTGTACGACAGTCGATCTTCAAACAGCAACGGTTACCATAGTGCCTCACTTTGCCCTGTTATAAACGTAGATTTAAAAATCCTAGACGTATCTCTTCACTGTATCTAGATACATCAGCCGCTTAATAATCGTCGTAGTTGGTCTTGTCAAACAATTAAATTACAATTTACCTACGAACGTGTCACAAAACGATTCGTTTCAACCAGTCATTCATAGAAAATTTATTGAATCGTATATAACTTTGTCCCGTTACAGCAAATGAGACGATGATACTAATCATATCGTCTTACTTTGTCTTGTTAGTTCAGTAAGTCTTAAATGTTCGACATATCGCCTTAATCCTTAGCAAATAAAGCAATTGATCGTCGAATTGTAGCTATATCTCCTCTCTGTATCCTCTTACATCTGTTGATCAACGAAAGATAAACATTATTTCCCATCACTTTCTCCCGTTATAACAATTTGTCTTAAAATGATTGGCACCTCTAATGTGTATCTTGTTACAGAAGTTGATCTGCATAAAGTAATAATATTTCCAAAAAAAAACACTGATCTACGATTTCTAGTCATACCTTTTTATGTCCTGTTACAGTAGATTGAACAATAAGGAGTAGCCATATCGCCGCTATCAATCTTGTTATTTCAGTTGATCTTAGAAGCAAATCGCCTCACTGCGGCCCCTGTCAGTCATATCGCTGCACTTTGGCCTATTATAGCAGTTCATCTCCGAATGTTAGCCTTATCGGCCAGCTTTGCTCTGCTATATTATTAAAGTATATATATATATATATATATATATATATATATATATATATATATATATATATATATATATATATAACGCGTCTGGCTTCGTAGAGGTTATTCATTCTACACTACTTTTAAGGATAAACCGGTATTTATCTCTTGAGCAGATGCTGCTATAACCTCATGGAGTAACCCAAGTATTCCTTCGGCAGACGGAAATGGGGTCATTTCTGTTAGTGAGGGCCAATCCACATTCTTCATTTTTACAACTATTACGGCTGTCAGCGATGCAACTTTAGTGCAGTATGTGTATACGGTGCAGGCGTCCCCGATTTCGGTACTTACTGGTGGTGAAGTACAAATTACATCAACACTTGACTTTGAGACAACTTCTAGTTACACAATTGTGGTGGAGTAAGTCAGCTACATGCATTTACATAAGGCTTAGCGTGTTTTGTTGTCGACAAGCTTATGATCATAGGCATTGCATTGCTGCTCCATATGTTTATCATTTTAAGCGTTATCTCAAGACACCAGTTCAGTTAAATGTGTGGGATAATTTTACTAGCAATATTTTAACGGATTGTTGCACCTCTTTTATGTTGTCCTTTAACTTAGCTGCTTAAGTTCTGTAAGCTTTCATTCAACCAAAAATACATTTGCGAATTAAGTCTACGTGGACTGTGAACACCTAAGACGATCGATTTTTTCAAGGGGACCGTCTCAACATGATTATTTTAATATATGTTTGGTAGGAAAACATTCCTATAATGATGGTAAGGTCTGAAATGTTATACATATCGCAAAAATATTTGATCTAGCGTCATAACACTTTCCTGAAATGTTCTTAAATATTATAAGTTGCGCATCTGCGTCAAAGTTGAAAAAATGAGCTAGTCTGATCGCAATATATCCGTTTTCCATCGTCGTCGTCGTCCGACATAAAAAAAATGTAAACTGGTTCAGCTGGGATCAGAATGTAGGTCAATAGGTAAATCATTGGGAAAACTGTAGAAAACGTAATAGCTTGCGTCTCCATTCCTTTGTTGTTATTATACGCCCGGGGGACGTCTTTTGGGATACAACAGGTGGTTATCTGGCCGTCTGTCTGTCTGTGTGTCCGTCTGTCTGTTAGCAATTTCGTGTCGACTCCGCTCTGTAACTCGTGAAGGCCTTAAAAGATTTTAAACAAACTTGATAAGTGTTCTCCACATCAAGACGACGTGCAGAGCGCATGTATCAGGTGGCTCGCTTTAAGGTCAAGGTCACTCTTAGGGGTCAAGGTCATATGACTTTGTTTCGTGTCTGCTCTGTACCTCTTGATCTGTTTGAGGCATTTTAAAGAAACATTGCACAAATGTCTACCACATTGAGACGACGTGCAGAGCGCATGTTTTGGATGACTAGCAACAAGGTCAATATCACACTTAGGGGTCAAAGGTCATATAGCTTTGTTTCGAGTGCGATGTGTAACTCTTGAACTGCTTGAAGGATTTTAAAGAAACTTGGACCAAATGTTCACCACAATATGACGACGTGTAGAGCGCATGGCTTGCTTCAATATTTTTGGCGATATGTGTAGCATAACTTCTCTCTGATGGACAGAAACACGGAACAAGAGCTTTCCGTAAGACAACGCGCTCGACTTTTCTAAGTGCTTGTCTCTGAATTAGAGCTTTGCCAGTAAAAAATCCAAGTTAATACGGCGGGACATAACTCTGTCAAAATTCAAACAGGGTAATGGGGATTGTTTCTCCGCGTGTAGACTTTGATAGTAAAAAGGTATTTTAAGTTTCAAGTCAAAAGCTTTAATAGTAACAGAGATATTTAACTTTATCAAAAAATGTAACAAAAACATTTAAGTAAAAAGGGGGCATTATTATGTCAAAATTCAAATCAGAGTACTGAAGATTGTTTCTCCTGGTGTAGACTTTAATAGTAAATAACTATTTTAAGTTTCAAGTCAATAGCTTTGATAGTAACAGAGATATTTGACCTTTTCAAAAACTTTAACCAGAATTTCTAAGTTGAAAAAGGGGGCATTATTATGTCAAAATTCAAATCAGAGTAATGAAGATTGTTTCTCCTGGTGTAGACTTTGATAGTAAATAACTATTATAAGTTTCAAGTCAATAGCTTTGATAGTAACAGAGATATTTGATTTTATCTAAAACTTTAAAAACGGCGACGCCGACGCCGAGCGAGTGCAATAGCTCTACTTTTTCTTCGAAAAGTCGAGCTTAAAACAGGCACATGCGAATTTATATAACCTATCGCATAGTGATGATATAATAGCCCTAACCCTATTGTCGTTATAAACTCTTTTTCCTACCGCGGCTGATATAATCAAATTATGTTGAGACGGTCCCATTGAAAAATCTATCGTCTTAGGTGTCCACAGTCCACGTAGACTTAATTCGCAAATGTCTAATAATCAGGGAACACGCTTTACATTTATCCTTTGACTTTAGACGATTTCAAGTTAGTGATTATACCTTAAATCTAGGTTTTCTTACGTTATGATGAAACAGCTCTGATGTGCAACATATTGCAATCTAAGTTCCGTCGTATTTAACGGTATTACAGAAATTGATAATACTACACAAAGATATAAAAGCAAGTGATTAGAATATGAAATGAAATTAACAAAAACGACAGCTAACAGGGTGGTCGAAAAGTTTGCGAAATTGCTATATATACATATTAGTCGCAACATATTTATGTACTTATAATGGCAGGGTAATTGACAATGAACCAGCTACTGGAACAGCAACTATAACTGTATCTGTCACAGACGTCAATGAGGCTGCGCCAGCGTTTGATCAAAATACATTCAGTGCCTGCATTGCCGATGGTTCCACTACAGGTAAGGCTTGTACATTTTGAAGTGTGTTGTTGTATAAAAAAATAATCTGAAAAGAATTTCAACTGAAGCACCAATTAGAACCTTTTGCCTTTAGAAACACCTTTACAAAATGGAAGGCCCAGAAAGCTCGTAGAATCCTTATGTTGATATTTTAATTTAGAGACAGTGAATTTTGATAAAAAATGAATTGATTTTAGTTTTCCCAAAATTATAGTTTAGTTTATTAAAGTTTTCACAGTATTTCATTTCGGTAAAAACTTTAACAATGACAAAGACAAAATATACTACGGGGTTACACATTCTATTTACATTTTACTCAGTACTTTTCTCAAACACTGCCAAAATCCCAGTAGGCAAGCAACCTACACATTTTGACCATGGCATAAAATCGGGCTAAATGTTTGAAAAGTATTGAAAAGTTCTGACAGACATTTGTGGTTGTTTTTTGTTTTGTTTTTTTAATCAAACGTTTTCTGTCTTCAATGCTTTTGTCATTTTATAAAATTCTTAACGTAAGGGCAAAATTACCCGAATGTAGCCATTTTTCGGATGTTTTCGGTACAGAAAATTCGCATGTGCTTGTCTCCCTGCCGGGTTAGCGTTTCAGTCAATTATATTTATTTGGAATTCACATTTTGATAGGTTTGTTCTAATTGTAGACACAACGCTTACAACAACACTTGCGACTGACCAAGATACCAGTAATACAGTTACCCATAGCTTTGCAGGTAAAAGAGTTATTTGCATCTTGTTTTCAAACGTCATTAGTCAAAGTCGAAAGATTGGTTGCATGAAATGTCACGTAGATATATTCTTTATTTTCATTTGACAATGCTAAAAAAAACAACAATGTTAGTGATTTTATAGTACACACATGGTGTTAATATTCAGAGACGATAATCAAAACTTACGAATAGTTCATACCATTGATAGTGACTTTACATTTATGATACAAAAACTGTAAAAATGATACTCTCCAAAACCTACAGTTGATGTAATTTGAAAATAACATAAATGGATAAAAACAATTCTATAATGTGAAATGTTTGTTCCACGTAAAAACATTAGTTTGCTTTTGATACTGGATTTCTTTCTTGCTTTCTTGAGTACCGTTTTAGTAACAGCGACATAAATGGTATTAGTGCTGCTGAGATATGTGATTCTGGAAATAATCAACTATATGATGATAATTATATATAAATTCCGTAATGACACTTGAAATTTCCGTTCCATTACGTATTTTTGATATACACATTTTCTGGTATGAACGAAAAATAAGGTGTTTCCTTCATATTCTTTGTATTTGTAGATAAATTTGATAAAATGAATGATTTCTGTTAAGTGCTATGTTATTATATTAGGTATGATATTACGCATTCTTTGATGAATTACAATATGTTGGTCGTTTTACATTTCTTTGATGAATTACAATATGTTGGTCGTTTTACATTTCTTTGATGAATTACAATATGTTGGTCGTTTTACATTTCTTTGATGAATTACAATATGTTGGTCGTCTTACATTTCTTTGATGAATTACAATATGTTGGTCGTTTTACATCGGGGGTGTAAGTCAAGTTTCTCCGGCACCAGCAAATAACAATGAAAATCCTGTCCGGCATGCAAAAATACCGATGGAAATCACCACTTCTCATTACGTGTCCCTTATCCGTGCCACAGTTGAAATAACTGAGAAAGAATATTAACGCCAATTTACTTTTTCTTCAGGTGGGAACACAAACAATGATTTCAAAATTGATGCAAACACAGGCTTGATACAAGTAAATTCAGCCAGCCTTACTTCATCAGTTACAGCGAGTTATGATCTAGTAGTGGAAGCTGTTGACGACGGTTCACCAATTTTAACCGGAACAACAACCGTGTCTGTGACCGTTGGTGACTGTAGCAGGGCGACAAAACTAGTTTGCATTGCAATGACGATAATAGTGCCCATAATTGTTATAATGATTTAGATATGCGAAACATCTCAATTGAACACTGACGAAATATGAAAACGGAACACACATATACCTGAATATATGTTTTTACTACAAAAACACCACCTTGAAATGTTCAACACATGCACATCTCGATATCCTATACCCATTGTGTTAAATTTCAATCATCACAACAGACTATAAAATAAACATAACGGGTATAGATAGAGATGGTACCTAAAATTTCAAATTGCATCTGATATTATTTTCTGTTTGAAACTTAATAACAGAGTACCTCAATTATATAATGATTTAACTTTCATACTTCATTTTTCATGCTGAAAGGCAATATTTAATCCGAAAAATTTGGTCCTACTTGGAAAAATGAAGCCGGTGACAGAACTCTTCTATGACTATTTAGTTATGTGGACAAAGTACGCACAGACTCGGATGTGTTTCCCAAACATATAGTTTACTTCAAGATCTATGAATAATCATTCAAACAAAAAAGTTGAGCATTATCTTTCATTTTCGAACGAAATAATTCAAAGATAATTATTTTTATTCATACTGCCGATAATTTACAGGTACTGTATGATCATAGGAAAGAAAACATTATTCGACGTGAGAAAAAATATAAACAGACTATACGAATTTTACGACATCGAATCCCTCAACATTTTACCAAATTCGTTTGCCAAGAATAATCAAGGCCTCAAAATGTACGAGATAAAAACAGAGCGATATAAAAATGTATATTCTAACTGAAGGTCACACCAAAACCATACCAAAAGCTGTGCCGAAAGAAGTTATTTCACTTTTTATGACACGCAAATTGTTTTTACAAATGTACCTAATTTGCATATTGACCGAGGCGTGCGGAATCGCATTTACCTTGCGGAATCTGCTGTTACAGAAATTTCGGTTAATAAAATGCAAACGTTCTTTAGTATAAATAAAATGGTTATGTTAGTTAAAAAGAAATGACAGTCACCTTTCTTTAGCTAATCCATCAAAATAACGAAGCCGGTTTCGCTGTCAAAAGTTCCCGTATTTACTGTACGGTGCTATGTTAAAATATTGCTAGCGTGAGATAAGCGATATGCGCTTCAGTTTTGCTCTTGATTTGTTGTTGTTGTCGTTGAATAAGTAGCCTTAGGTACCATCTCTAGTATAGAAATTGAAATACATGTAAAGAATATTATACAATTATGTTATATTGAGAAACCTTTAATGATACTAGCCTTTATTTGATCCACCATTTGACAAGACGCACCGGTACTTTAATATCAATATGTCCACTTATAAGTGACCGTTTAAATTTCGTAACTGAATATCTTGATTCTGACATAAAAAGCCTTAAAAAATAATTAACTGTATACTTATAAAGAAGCATCTGTTGTTAACCAGGGGCGTTTTATTTTGGTTTAAGCCAAAGTACGAGGGTTGTCCCAGAAAATCGGGAACATTTTTATTATTTCTAAAATAAGCGACGCATGAAATAATCATTTTAACTGATGCTATTTCAATGTATACTTGACAGGACTATAAAGTTTAAAATTAAATACCTCTCACATTATTTGAGTATTCTTTAAATAATGGACGGCAGTCAGTGCTAGCCGGCGCACGCTCATTTTTCCTCCTACAGAAAGAAGCGGCTTCCATTTTTAATCATGTAACTTACCCGATATACATCTTACTAGATTAAAATTTATATCGACGTTAACTGCAATGTGTGGCACGTAATTATGTTGCGTTTCAAGTCTTTGACATCACTTATTTTAAAATGGTGATGTAAATTTGAAAGTCACGGACGCACACACTTTCATAAATTACGACGTCAGAAAAGTTCGCGGCGCAGGAAGTATTAATAAAATATTGTGTAGGTAGCTTCACAAACAGAACGGGAACTGAAAAATTCTGGAAATCAGGAAAATATAAGCAGGACACTTGTCTTTACGTGGTACAAACGTTTTAAGGAAAGTTGATCGAGTGATTCAAAGAGAGGGCAACAAAATGCTTTTAAAACTTTCTGCGCCAGGAACTTATCTGATGTAGTCATTTTTGAAATTTAGTGCGACCGTGACTTTCAGAGTTCCATCACTATTTAAACGTAAGTGACTCCAAAGACTTGAAACGCAACATAATTAGACGCCACACGTTACCATTAACGAGGTTATAAATTTTAATCCCGGGAAAGTTACATGTATTTTAAAAGAAAGCCGCTTCTTTTTGTAGGAGGAAAACTGAGTGTACTAAACTTTTATCGGCCTAGAAAGTATAAATTGAAATAATACCAGTTGAAATAATTAATAGTATTTGATGCGTGGCTTATTTTCGAAATAATAAACAAAGTTCACGATTTTCTGGGACAACCCTGGCTCGTATTTTTAGTGTATTAACATATCAATAACAGTTTGAATACATGTAAAAATATTGTACAGATATATCCTAATATAAATATTTACTCATTCAAGTTACCTATTTATTAAAAATAATTAAACTAACTCCGAGCCATATTTTGCCTCGTATGCAATTAAAAAAGTGTAGACTGATACCCTTACGATGCTTCTAGTGCTACTGATAATGCCTATCTAAGCATGTAAGGTTTTTGAAGCGCAATTGATTTACATTAGAATGGTACTTAATGTACAATACCTTAGACCGACATTCTATTGACATCATCTAATACATGTAATTGTAAGACAAAAATACAATGTCGGTATAGATAAAAGCTATAGATTCGACGTGCATCTTCAGAATATTTTTTTCTTTCAAAACATTCTTGGATTAAAGTAATGATCTGAATGAAAAATATTTAATCCGTTCTTTTGTGTACTTGACACTAAGTGAACTCTGTATTATTATTCTTTGTTTCAATATCGCCAGTCCCTTTCAACCTTTCAAAACATTAATCCATTTTTCGAACAAATAGGTCCTCACTTACCAAATCGGAATCGTAAATACAATGTACTTATACCTGCCGTATATGGTATTGAAACATGTGAGGAGAGAGGACTCATGATCAAATTTCAGATCCAAATGATTCAAAATGGTTTCTTTTTATGGCGATACAAAGACAGGCTATTACCTTGCTTTAAACTAATATGACACCGACATACTGCATTTTAATCATCGGTAAGTTAAAACATGCACAAGTATTCTTTCAAACGGTTTCAGTTGTTGTATACGAGACAAAAATACTAACACAAAGGTCAAGGTCGGACTAAGCGCTAATGTAGTAGAAAGATTCTGTATGGTCTATAACTTTTAAAGCCTAGATAAGATATTTAGATAAGTTGGCACAAACGTTCATCATAAGTCAACACGCCGCATGCATCGGTTGAAATATGACAATTTGATCAACCTGTTTCCTCTCGCTTCATTATCTTGACAACTAGGGGTATTTATATCGCATGGTATTACTTATGCTAAGTATGGAAATGTCCGAAACGAATCAAAATAATGCAGATACATCGGACATGAATAATGAGATTTCATTCACATATACATGAAATAATAAAAATAATATTTGAAATCGGGGGCGGCGCAGGAGAGGTTGTGAGGTAGTAGGGCGGAGGTGCTACTAGTTTTAAGTCAGGCTAGTTTACTTTTTAAATAAAAACAAACATAGGTCAGAACATTTAATGTTTCGTTTACTTTCAAACTGGGTCAGACGTTTTGGAAAAATGGAATGGTGTATAATTCTTACAGTTTTTACAGATTTTATTATTTAATTAGGGATACATCTATTTATATCAATAATAATAAAGAAAGTGTACAAAAGATGTGATCCGTGCAGTTTAATCGCAGTAATTAACATGGTACTATTGGGAAATTTTATTATTAAATTTTCGTTCCTCCTTTAGTAACTTAGTAAAATTAAACAAAAATATAAGCTTTTGATTAATCTGAAACTTCATAGTTTTTGGTAAAGATATCAGATTGAAGAGTAGTCATTTATACACTGACTGTAATACTCTGCAGACATGTCCATCAACTTTCAAAATGTGAATTTCTATTTGGAGGGGAAGTTCTTTTTATTTGAAATAACAGTTGAAATATTCAAACTTAAATAAACAGATCTTTCTCTTTATTCATTGTTTTTCATGGAATATTCGGCTATTTTGCACTCTTTTTATTCACTGCTAGAGAGGCATACTGCTTACTGACAACTGGGTTTCCTTTCTCACAAAAAATAAGACAATTGCGAATGTCATCCAGTCTACATGAAAGACATTCTGTTGTTTCTGCCTCTGTTTCACATGAAATGAAGTTAAATGCTGTGATTATTGCTTTTTGGAAAACAGTATCCCAGATAACGACGTGCCGTTAGTACATATTTTTAACTCTAAGAGGTCAATGTTAATTATACCAGCTTGAAACAAAATAGCTTTAGGACGTCTATCCAGTACGCTTCTGTATTTCTACTATGTCACTCATAGAAGTTAACCTAGTTGTAACTTTACACAAGTGCCGAAGATAGGGCAACACTTGTTGGTTCAGAGACAGCTACAATAATTACTGTCATTGTGATGGACGTCAATGAAGCAAATCCACAGTTTGGTGCTTCAGTATACAGTATCTGCATTGCAGAAGCCTCCGAAGTAAGTAAGTTATGCTTATATTATGTTTTATACAAAACTTAACCTGGTTCGGAATTCATCTACGTTCTATGTCTGAATTCTAGTGATCCAAAGTTTAATGCAGATATACAAACCTTGTCTTACATTTTGTATTGTCATCGTGGTACATCTATCTAATCAGTGAATCACCAAAACTATCTCCTGAAAAAAAACCTCACAAAAACGTTTACCCCGTCAAATAAAGAAAACAGATTGTCAAATCAAAAATGAAATATTAGTTTTAATATCCAGTCATTTTCAAACAGATTTTGGTCTAAAGGAAACTGACATCTTTCGAGAGTGCATTTCTTCAAAACGCTTTAATATATTGTTTTCGATATAAGGTTTGAGGTGCAAGCTCGTAGATGACTGCACCACTCTACTGCGCATAAAAACTATTGTTATTTTTTTACTCTTTTACATGAATGCAGCTTCCGGGGACGTTGTTTCGGGTACGTATTCAAGATAAGTGTTTGGGTGTTTTTGTTGTCGATTATATTTTAACCATGCTGTTGCAGTTGATTGTTGATTTTCCAAGGTTGAATGTTGAATATTGTTGTCAGCAAGCCATAAATATCTTGTACGTGTATGTTGAGAAATATAATGGCAAATGCAAATGTGGAATGGCAAAAATGAATATATACCAAATGAAATCTTAATACAGATTAATATGCTATTTATTTTTGGACGAAACAATACTATACGAATGATCTGATATACTTCACTGTACACTGTAATGCGGAAAATATTCTAAATATCATGTGTTCCACCATTATATTGCGTATATAATGACGATGCATATTCATTTCTGAGATGTAAGAAGCAAGATGGAAAAAGTCCTATCACTGCTAACTTGTGCTAATGGTATCTTTTTGCCACGCAGGTATTTGACAAATTCAGGCTGTATCTATTATATATTCAGGCTTTGAAAAATAAAATAAATTGATATATTTGCTATAAACGTCGTATTATGTTTGCCATGGCAAATGCAAGTTTTTCAAATATATGAACAAAAAAGGTTATAATGAAATCAAGTAAGTTCATATTAACTTTCAAACAAGTTGGTAAATACAACAATTTAAAACATTTTTAATTTTTGTAAATATGGATAAATAAAGGCTGAATTTGCCAAATACCGGCGTTGCAAAAAGGAACCGTTAGCTATTTAATGCATATTCACAATTTGACAGGAATTGACGCATGAGTTATTGTTTGGTTATTACCTCCTAGCTTGAATTTCATATGATATCAGATGCAGAAAGAGCTGAAGTTTGTTCAGTGTGGGCTTAATTTATATCAATTTTTTTTGGAGAAAATAACGGAGCCGAAATATGAAAATTTGTCCGGCTACTGATTTCCAGCTAATATATAACAATTATTATAAGAAATGAATCGAATTCCATGGAATTTTGTTTCAGACCTGTTTAAATTAACTCGTTTACACTAGTGATCTCTTATACTTCTACAGATAAATCTTCCAGAAGGTCGGATTTGCAAAAAAAAAACATTATAATCATTAAGATCTATACTTTAATTTGCATTTTATACAAAACTTATATTATTTTCAAACTAATCTAGTGCTTTACCTGCAATAATTGGTTATTTCTTCGGGGCTGTTTTGATCATTAGATATTTGTAAGAATTAATAATTTTGGAAAATCTATACAGACAGCCAACCTAGGAAATCAGATTGAAAACAATCTGAGACCAAAATTGTAGGCATCCTTCGCATAAGAATGCTTAGGTAAAATATTTTATCTTTAAACATATCGCGCTGAAGTAATAGTAGAAGGAATGACTGTTATTGATGTTTCAGACTAAATTGTTGATCGAGATTTATAAGCTTTTGTAAACTTTTAGGTGGAAACACAAACCTCGATTTCAAGATAGATGTCAACACGGCAGAATTCCCGTTTATTTCAAATTTTCAATCAAAAGCAGATTTAGGCAGAGGCATGTTTTAATCCAATCGGAAACGTTTATACGTCACATGGTAAGTTAAATATTCTAGCTACAAAATCGGGGACGCATTCCGCAGGCATGTCTGAATTAAATAACTCTTCCTTACTATATAATTCATTTTCAACTAAATTGACAGTAAAACGGAACTCCACAGATGTGTCTAGCATTTCACAACTAACTTATAAAAAGGGTGTTGATTGCTAGACAATATTTTGCAATACAATATTTACAAAGATTCTGTCTCCAACGCTGGTGTAGTTTTGTTTCAACAACTTGATGTTACATACTAACTCTGCATATTTGACAGAGGTTACCTGATTATTTGTAAGTATGTCCACTTAACAAATGAAGCTGGTATAAATTTGGTGTATACTCGTAGTTAGGTGCTTCTTGATTCACCGGTCAAGTAATTACTGTTGGATGAACGTTTCTGACCTGTATGTTTGCCGACCAATAAATTCAAATGACATTTAAATAACGCTTCCATTTCTAGAGAACCTAATATAAGACATGCACTGAATTAAAACAAAACATAATTGGTTCTGAATACAAAAAGCATCACGTTATAAATGGCTTTTGAAGCAGCACTCGATATTTAGCCAACGTTCTTAAAATAACTGAAACGCATCTTTAAATTCAAATTTCCATACCGTACCAGAAGTATGCTTGTAGAATTCCGCTTAAGCTGCTGCTAGGGGGTATGGAGGTGTTGAATATTTCATAACCTCTCATGAATAGACTCAATCAAACCGAGTCTGCTAATATGTTGCCTGGTTGCATTTTATGCCTCAAAAGGATCTTTTGACAGATTTTATTGTAATTTACAGGAATTTCAACAAAACCGTATAGTTCTATATGTATGATTTTAGTGGATTTGACTTTACCATGTTTCTTCTAAACCGTCCAACTACTAGTATCTGTGAGAAGCAGTTAGAAATAAAAAGACAAAGCTTCAAAATACAATGACCTTGAACATGTCCACCTGCAACGTACGTATATAGTCTTGTTGAACAGTCTCTTGCTGTGGCGAATATTTGAGCCATGCTTTATTCTAGTTATACAAGGGCTTGCAACGATTCTGAACAGGCGAGATATTATATCTTTCTCAACACACTACTGAATCACCTATACTATTATTATCGATATGGTTTTTGTGCTTAATTGAACACGTCCTGCAAAGTAAATAAAGGGATATGACACTGAGCTGACACGATGTTCAGTCCATCATATGGCCTTTACCTCAAACTCATATGACTCTCTTTATCGTATAATAAGGAAATCTGTCAACGGACTCTGTCAACGGACTTAAAATACTCATTTTACCTTTGGCGTCACCGTACGACCTTGATCATGGTTTAAAATACATTGTCGCAATACATTTTGTGTCCTAAATATTAAAGATCATTCATCGCGGTAAAATATATTAAGAAGAAGTGATTTTGTGACTGACGAACAGGCAGAAACATAGAAAAAAAAATACTGGAGCTACGTAATTGACAATTCGGTTTCACTTATAGAATAGGACAATTACTTTACGTATTACGACATTACTAGATGTTTGTATTAAAGTATTTCCTTCATTTATAGTATTTCCTTCATTTATAATATTTCCTTCATTTATAGTACTGTGAAAATACAATCTTTTCCGACAATAGGCGGCGTCTCTGTGTTAGTCTCACCCGTATAGTTTAACGAATCAAGAATTTGAATGAATTTATAAGCCGCTATTGCATATATTTCAAAGAAAATAGGACGGAATGCTGATTTATGTCATACCGACTGGCATCATTGATGAGTAAGGCATATACATCGACTATATTTAATCACTCCCGTTAATCCGTTTATGCTGTAAATATCTCCTTATAAAAGCTAAAAGTATAAGTGAACAGAATAACCAATTAGAGTTTGAGTTTTTCACTTTGTTAAAGTTGTTGAAAATAGTCTCTTTTAGGAATGAAAATGTATTATAGGTGGCATCGTAGGATCGTAAATTACCAGGCTCGCAGGATTGCATACTTTGCAGCCTACTGTCCGCAAACGTATGGATGTAAAAACTAATTTTATAAAGCAGACATTAAAACACAAAACATAGTCATCGTCTATAAGAAATAGCATCGCTTATGAAACGTTCAACTTCCTGAACGAAGCGGCAGGTGTATCGTCCGTTTTCCTTTTCTCTATGTCCACTCTATACTTATCGCTTGATAAATCCTTGATATGTTCTAGAAACGCTGGTTTCTTCATGTCATCCAGCATGTCGCCTGAAAAACATGTAAATTCTTATTATGGTACCATTTTGTCTTCTCAGTCCCAGACTAGTGTAATTTCATTTATACTTTAAAATCTTCCAACGCAAAACATTACTTTTACAAATATCTTTGGTAATACAAAATAGATAGTTTCAAACTTCATCTGAAAACAAATTGCTATAGAAAAGATAATTAAATATGACTTAAATCGAAGCATATACTAATATGAGTCTATCCGTCCCATTTAGGGAACTACATAAGCAAAAACTTTGATTTTTATGCAGTGAAAGAATTCCAAGGAGACACATGTGTTGACTATTTACTACATTTGTGTATAGGGCGGCTTGACACATAAAATATGTGCTCTTCACCACTGTACCTATGAGTCGTGCAACATCAAGTTGTAAAAATGAAATGAATGAACTGGCACGCAGAAAAGTGCCATTCAAATATTCCACATGACATTGCAAACACAACCAGCCGTGTCCAACTGTATAAAAACAGTTGGTTAATTCCAAAAGACACGCATCAACACATCCCGACATGCACCAACAGTAGCCCGATGAACCCCCCGGAAACAATACCAGATAAATTCCCTTGCGAAAAATTAATGGCAAGTTAAGGCCTTTACGCGCGCGCAACGCTTGCCTATCCGGCCCGAATCCGAAGCAACCCCCAAGCAAAACTGTTCACATGTCTTCTTCAAGTTAATATTTTTCCCATGAAAAAGTGATTATGGAAAATTTTTGTAAACCATTTGTTTTAAATTCATTATTCATTATTCGTTTGTGTAAGGACCTGGCTGGATCCTTATTGAAGGTGGCCACCAGTTCAACCGTTTAATCACTATGAATTCGTAGATGATAAGACAAAAGTGTTAGTAATAATTGTGATGACCATCTAATCTGCCTTCTTTTCCCCAAAATATTTTATATTATATGTGTCATTGGTTACTTGCATTTGATTCAGATCAAACCGGCTGCTGTTTGCCACCCAAAAAAACCTCTACTGAGTCAACAACCCAATCTATCCATCCTAATATCCATTGATCATAAAAACAATTCAGGCGGCGAGACCACACCCGAATCCGAACCACACTAACCTATATCTCAACCCAAAGACAACAACAAACAATCCTCTCCCAAATTGTGACAATGCGAGATACTTACCTTAACACAATGAGTAAAACCCATTAGGGCACCGCCATAGAACCATGTAAACTAAAAATTCCCGAATTCCGATATGTATCAAATTTTCGTCCGAATTTTGGACAGAATCTCTAATATTTAAAAAATTTCAACGACCAAAAGCTTCTAGATCACCCATTCGCCCAGACCCCGGTCATACCGTACGAACCTCACCTGCCCGAACTAAAATGGACCAAGCGAAATGCGCCGAACCGCCCCCAACATGCAGAGATACACCGAAACAAAAAATCAAGCAAAAACCCAATTACCAAAGCATGTTCCGGATCTTGGAAAACTATCCCGGCAAAAATATCGTCCAACGGCGTAGCTGACCCCAAACAACTCAGACAAGCATCAAATGTCAGTATCTAATAAAAATTTTTTAGTTAATATATTAGAAATAAAGCATACAGTAAAATCTAATTTGAATCATAGAGTGAACAGGTGCTGGAAACAACCGTACGTTGCATCAAACTTCCAATACCTAAAAATGTAACTTTGCCGCAAGAGCTCATTCCCAGTTATACACAGTGTTCGTCATTACTAGATGTAAGCGCCCAGACCTTGCCTCCAAACGAACGAACCAAGCAGAGATGCATCAAAATTTGCAATAAAATTTTTATACAGACACCTCTTGGAAATACTGAAACAATTTATAAACACCTGATTAACTCCGGAACGTTAGAAAAAAAACCCCGTCGATTACCAAGCCACTACAATCTGACATGCGTCCGAGGTTAGTATCTAATCAAATATTTTCAGTTAATGTATTTAGAGTGAAAATATATGGTATTATCAAATACGGGAGTGTAAACCAGCAGTCCATGAAGCCGAAATGCCAGTTAGAGACAACTGCATGAAAAACAGCTGGGCACCGTCTTAGAATTATACGCCCCCCAAACACATCGTAATTCGTGTGCTCGCAAGTCATGCAATCACCCGCCATAACTACACACAACGTAGAAGGCTCCCAGAAAAACTCGGGCAAGCGTCAAATGTTAGTATCTAATCAAAATTTTTAGTTGATATATTAAGAATTAAAGCATACAGTACTATCCAATTAGAATCAAACAGTGAACAGCTGCCGGAAAAAACCCGCACGTTGTATTAAATTACCATACCCCCTGAAGAGGGTCAACATGTTCGCAAGGTCCCATTCTCAGTTATACACAGTGGGGCGTCACCACTGGATGTAATTTGCCCATGATTTTGCCTTTAAACGAATGAAACCAAACAGGATGCATCAAAATGCACTAAAATCACCAAAGACATCTCGTGGAAATACGAAGCAATCTACAAACACCTGAATAACTCCTGAACGCCAGAAAAAGAAAGAAAAAACTCCGTCGATAATCAAGTTACTGTTAACAGACAGGCGTCCAAAGTTAGCTTCTAATAAATTTATTTTCAGTTAATGTATTTAGAGTGAAAATACATGGTATTATCAAATAGGGAGTGCAAACCTGCGGTCCATGATGCCGAAATGTCAGCCGAAAGACAACTACATTTAAACACAGCTGGGCCCCGTCCTAGAATTATATGACTTCCAAATATAACTGTAAGCCAGTGTGTGCGTAAGTTAAATAATACCTCAAACATATTAAAAACAGTTATTTAAATCCCAAAAGGAAAGCATGGTACCGTTTTTACACTGCAGCATTATAAACTGTCAGATTTTAACCAGTGTGCGGCATTACTTGTACTCTTGTTCCTGGACTAGATATGGTTATTTCTTAAATAAACTCCCCCTCACCCTCAAAAAATATAAAAGAATTTGTCTATAAACTCTGTGAAATATATCTACGTTTAACTAAAATAATTTCACGGCTGATCAGTAACTTCTCAACCCTTTTATAGACGTTGAAAACATGATGACGTTTATGACCTAACTGTTGAAAGATTCGGAAATAGACGTATTGTCTGTGTTATATATTCTGGGATAAAACTGCCCGACCGTACGGAAACTCATCACCATTGCAACCCCCCCCCCTCCGTTCCCAGGCTCTATGATTATTAGATTTTACTGTATGCTTTATTTCTTAATATATTAACTAAAATTTTTGATTAGATACTGACATTTGATGCCTGTCTGAGTTTTTTGGGGGTCAGCTACGTCCGTTGGACGATATTTTTGCCGGGATAGTTTTCCAAGATCCGGAACATGCTTTGGTAAAAAGAAGACATGTGAACAGTTTTGCTTGGGGGTTGCTTCGGATTCGGGCCGGATAGGCAAGGAGCGTTTCGCGCGCGTAAAGGCCTTAACTTGCCATTAATTCTTTGCAAGGGAATTTATCTGGTATTGTTTCCGGGGAGTTCATCGGGCTACTGTTGGTGCATGTCGGGATGTGTTGATGCGTGTCTTTCGGAATTAACCAAACTGTTTTTATACAGTTGGACACGGCTGGGTTTTGTTTGCAATGTCATGTGGAAATTTGAAAGGCACTTTTCTGGGGTGCCAGTTCATTCATTTCATTTTTACAACTTTTTATGTTGCACGAATCATAGGTACAGTGGTGAAGAGCACATATTGTTATGTGTTTAAGCCGCCCCATACACAAACAATAGAATGTTGAAAAAGTTAAAAGTAGATATATTTTCACAGAGTTTTTTAGACAAATTCTTTTTTTTTTTTGAGGGGTGAGGGGGAGTTTATTTAAGAAATAACCATATCTAGTCCAGGAACAAGAGTACAAGTAATGCCGCACACTGGTTAAAATCTGACAGTTTATAATGCTGCAGTGTAAGACGGTACCATGCTTTCCCTTTTTGGCATTTAAATAACTGTTTTTAAAAATGTTTTAGGTATTATATAACTTACGCACACACTGGCTTACAGTTATATTTGGAAGTCATATAATTCTAGGACGGTGCCCAGCTGTGTTTAAAAGTAGTTGTCTTTCGGCTGACATTTCGGCATCATGGACCGCCAGTTTGCACTCCCGTATTTGATAATACCATGTATTTTCACTCTAAATACATTAACTGAAATAATTGATTAGAAGCTAACTTCGGACGCCTGTCTGTTAACAGTAACTTGATTATCGACGGAGTTTTTTCTTTCTTTTTCTGGCGTTCAGGAGTTATTCAGGTGTTTGTAAATTGCTTCAGTATTTCCACGAGATGTCTTTGTGTGATTTTAGTTTCATTTCGATGCCATCTCTGCTTGGTTTCATTCGTTTAAAGGCAAAATCCCTGGGCACTTACATCAGTGGTGACGCACACTGTGTTAACTGAGAATGGGACCTTGCGAACCTGTTGACATCTTCAGGGTGTATGGTAATTTAATACAAAGTGCGGTTGTTCCGGGAGTGTTTACTGTTTGATTCTAATTGATGTACTGTATGCTTAATTCTTAATATATCAACTAAAAATTTTGATTAGATACAAAAATTTGACGCTTGCCCGAGTTTTTTGGGAGCCTACTACGTTGTGTGTAGTTATGGCGGGTGATTGCATGACTTTCGAGCACACTGAATTACGGATGTGTTTGGGGGTCGTATAATTCTAAGACGGTGCCCAGCTGTTTTTCAATGCAGTTGTCTCTAACTGGGATTTCGGCTTTTATGGACTGCTGGTTTACACTCCCGTATTTGATAATACCATATATTTTCACTCTAAAAAACTAAATGAAAATATTTGATTAGAAAATAACCTCGGACGCATGTCAGATTGTAGTGGCTTGGTAATCGACGGGTTTTTATCTAACGTTCCGGAGTTAATCAGGTGTTTATAAATTGTTTCAGTATTCCAAGAGGTGTCTGTATATAATTTTATTGCATTTCGATGCATCTCTGCTTGGTTTCGTTCGTTTGGAGGCAAGGTCGTGGGCGCATACATTAGTAATGACGAACACTGTGTATAACTGGGAATGAAGGGTCTTGCGGGCATGTTTACATTTTTAGGTATATGGAAGTTTGATGCAACGTACGGTTGTTTCCGCACCCGTTCACTCTATGATTCAATTAGATTTTACTGTATGCTTTATTTCTTAATATATGCTAAAATTTTTGATTAGATACTGACATTTTATGCTTGTCTGAGTTGTTTGGGGTCAGCTACGTCCGTTGGACCCATATTTTTGCCGGGATAGTTTTCCCCAAAATCCGGAACATGCTTTGGTAATTGGTTCTGCTTGATTTTATGTTGCGGTGTATCTCTGCCCTGTTGGAGGGGCGGTTGGCGCATTTTGCTTGGTCCATTTTAGTTCGGGGAGGTGAGGTTCGTACGGTAGACCGGGGGTCTGGACGAATGGTGATCTAGAGCTTTTGGTCGTTGAAATTGTTTAAATATTAGAGATCTGTCCAAAATTCGGACGAAAATTTGATACATACTCCGGAATTCGGAATTTTAGTTTACATGGTTCTATGGCGGTGCCTAATGGTTTCATCATTGTGTTAAGGTAAGTATCTCGCATTGTCACAATTTGGAGAGGATTGTTGTTGTTGTCTTAGGGTTGAGATTATAGGTTGTGTGGTTTCGGATTTCGGGTGTGGTCTCGCCGCCTGAATTGTTTTATGATCACATGGATATTTTGGATGGATAGATTGCTTGTTGACTCAGTAGATTTTTTTTGGGTGGCAAACAGCAGCCGTTTTGATTTTGAATCAAATGCAAGTAACCAATGACACATATAATATAAAATATTTTTGGGAACAGAAGGCAGATTAGATGTCATTTACAATTACTACATAACACTTTTGTCTTATCATTACGATATTCATAGTGATTTACACGGTTGAACTGGTGGCCCCTTCCTAAGGATCCAGCCAGGTCCTTACACAAACTGAATAATGAATAATGATTTAAAACAAATGGTTTTCAAAAATCTCCATAATCACTTTTTCATGGGGATATTAACTTTGAAGAAGACATGTGAACAGTTTTGCTTGGGGGTTGCTTCGGATTCGGGCCGGATAGGCAAAGAGCGTTGCGCGCGCGTAAAGGCCTTAACTTGCCATTAATTCTTCGCAAGGGAATTTATCTGGTATTGTTTCCGGGGAGTTCATCGGGCTACTGTTGGTGCATGTCGGGATGTGTTGATGCGTGTCTTTCGGAATTAACCAAACTGTTTTTATGTGTTTGCAATGTCATGTGGAATATTTGAATGGCACTTTTCTGCGTGCCAGTTCATTCATTTCATTTTTACAACTTGATGTTGCACGACTCATAGGTACAGTGGTGAAGAGCACATATTTTATGTGTCAAGCCGCCCTATACACAAATATAAAAAAGATAATTAAATATGACTTAAATCGAAGCATATACTAATATGAGTCTATCCGTCCCATTTAGGGAACTACATAAGCAAAAACTTTGATTTTTATGCAGTGAAAGAATTCCAAGGAGACACATGTGTTGACTATTTACTACAGCATGGTTAAATATCAGACAATTAAATGGTGTTGTATAAATGCATGGCGTTATTGTGATTTCCGTCAAACGAATTGAAGGCGTATTTTGATATTGTTAAAACTGTAAAGTTATTAACAACCCTATTTTTCTATGGAATGGTGGCAGTTCACATTGTAACACTGATTTAAAACTGAAGTGATATATTTATACTATATCTCATACAGAATTTTAATACCTTTTGCATATTGCTAACGATTGCAATGACATGAAATTATAATAGCAGAACTACTTTGCAGTTCAAAACTTTCTTGCAGGGTCTCTTAAGTTTCACACAGTATTTACTCAATGTACTTTGTATACTTTGTATCCCAAAAAAAAACATCTACATTTGAATAGTCTGCATATATATCTTTAATACCTATTATTTTCTTGGCCGAACCAGCTGATTGTCCTTTGTAATCATCCGGTAAATATTCATCAGGAAGTACTTTCATTCCAACATCCTCGTGTATTTTCACGAGACTTTTTCCATGCAGAATGAACTGGAAATCAAATCGCCAACTACCTTTTAGGCAAGATGAGTAAAACCTTATGCAAAACATAATATCAGGCGTTGTGATACCTTTAATGTCCAATTCATTTAATCATACCGAAAAATAAAGATTGTAAATTATGGTTATTTATGTGTTAAGCATAAAGCTTAGATATTCAATAATAATTGGCCTATGTTTTAGACTTGGGTGCTATTTTTTAGTGGGAAGTATTTCGGTGTAGCTTAAAATTCGGTCCATTTTGCTCGAACGTACACGTCTATTATGAGACCAATTGCTTTAAGAGACCGCCTTTCCAGTTTCCGTTTGTGTTTTTAAAAATATATTGCATTTATATAATTTAGCCGTTTGTTTGTGGTCTTCTCATGGATTGTGTTTATGAGATTCTACTCAAATTAATGTGTGAGGTATAAAGGAAAACATAAGATTTGTTTACAAGTTTCAATGTTTTACATATTGCTGGGTAAACTGACTACTTTAGATACTTTATTATGTATGTAATTCTTGCAAGATCAACAAACCCCTTTTTCATGTTTTCTTTTAACCTTAAAAGTGATGAAATGCTTCGCCATGAGACAATTTTATAAAACAAACAGCCCCCTGCCATCTATAAATTTGATAAAATATTGAAATATTCCTAATTCTCATCTTCAAGGTGATTTTCAAATTGCTTTCACTACCCTAAATGATTTAAGAAGACATAGAAAACAAACTGCATATAGAAAATAAAATTGCCCTTTCCTTTAAAATAAACTAGTGTAATAGTTTTTGGAGTGTATAATTTCGATGTCGCATATGATCCATTTACAAGTTAAGATCTACTGCCATTAATTATTATTCACGGATGAATTGTTTTGACATTCCTTAAGCCAATTGAATGGCTCACACAAATTAAAAAACTTTACACCCATGCGAGGTTTCAAACATATCACGGTGACGGCAGGTGATTAAAAGTAAGCGACCTCAACCATTTGGCCACAGAGGCCTCTTCAGGTAGCACTATTTATAACTTTTTTCTTTATCTACTTTCCGTTAACTTCATAAAAACTGTAAAAAGGGTTTCGTATACACTTTTTACAAAATGTTGGATAAAATAGTAGGCAACTTACCCTGTCTTTTATTTTCTGTCTTAGAAAAGGAGTGATCAATGACATAAATACATCTATAAACGTGGGTTCGTTGTACAGATGTATGCCCCTCAACCTTATCGGCAAGGCTTTCTATAATAGAAGCAAAGATGCCAAGGGAATTTGGTTTATAACGTTTATGGCAATCTTTTACATGTATTCCCTTTATATCATTAAGCAGTCATAAACGTCAGTGTTGCTCAATTGAAATATACTGCAGAGTTTATACGAAAATAAGTATAAAATCATGAATGAGAAACGTTACAAGAAAAAAAATTAAACAAAATACATCTAAAGCAAGAAAATAAAGAATTTATTTGGACGGATGATCTGAAGATCTGACAGTCAAACGATTCGCTACAAAATAATTACAGTTTCTACCATTTATCCCCTTTGTCAAAAGATTATATGGCATTGCAATTACATGACAGAAGAATCTGACTTTCGTAAGGTATCATTATTTTAAGATTCTGTTACCTGAAAAAAACATATTTTGGATTTTTATTTTACATTTGTGTATGTAAATTGCATTTTGAATTATTGTGACTTGCCTGAAAGAAAATCATAGATTTCTTTGAAATTTCAGTGTTCCAAATGGCCATCATTAGTGGTAATGTTATACCACTGAAGTCCATGACAATGACCGTTCCATATACTTGCAACCTCTCGTCAAGAACCAACCAATCATAAAGAAGGAAAAATGCCTTGTATAGATAGTCGACTCCCCATCGTTTGAGTAAATCAGTATATAAGAAAGCTACAAAAGAAACCAACAGTTTATACATTATCGCATTTAGATTTATACTTGTGGGTTCAAAGGGGCACTCATCTACATTTGAGCACAAAAAAAGAAGTATGCAGACAATGCGAATGTTCTTTAATGATCAGTATGAATAACACTGTGCAAGTTTGTTACTGTGCTGGTATTACAGTTAAGATACGTGTCATAAAGGAGTAGAAAGGTAGCTAAACTTAACCGCATGGTAGAAAATTCAACTTAAAATACTGATTAATGAATTTTGAAAGTGATTTATTTTGAAAAATTTGACTAAGGTATGATCCGAATCCACAGCAGTGACGGCCAAGCTATTCATAGGCAGACCCGTAGACTAATCTTCAGGCAAGGAAGATCACCTCTTTATGTCGAAGAGCGAGGGCAAAGTGGGGCAAAGTGAGGGAAAAGTTAAAAGTCCTTCGTAAGTATGAGATAAAAAAAAGAACAACAATAGATGATCGGTCATGAAACATGGGGCAAATTATGGAAGGAGACACAATCGGTGACCATTCATAAAAAGTAAGGCAAAGTGTTGGAGGAGAAAAGAAAGCAAAGATGATTGTTGACAGAACATTGGGCAGGATATGAGAGTAGACAGAATCGATGAATGCTGGAAAAAAAGAAAAGCTAATCGTTGATAGAACATGAGGCAGGATATGAGAGGAGACAGAATCGATAAATGTAGGAAAAGGAAGAAAAGATGATTGTTGATAGAAAATGAGGCAGGATATGAGAGGAGACAGACTCGATAAATATAGGAAAAGAAAGAAAAGATGATCGTTGATAGAACATGAGGCAGGGTGTGAGAGGCGACAGACTCGATAAATGTAGGAAAAGAAAGCAAAGATTATTGTTAATAGAATATGAGGCAGGATGTGAGAGGAGACAGAATTGGTAAATGAAGAAAAAGAAAGAAAAGATGATCGTTGATAGAACAAGAGGCAGGATGTGAGAGGAGACAGAATCTATAAATGTAGGAAAAGAAAGCAAAAATGACCGTTGATAGAACATGAGATAGGGGGTGAGAGGAGGAGACAGAATCGATAAATGTAAGAAAGGAAGAAAAGATGATCGTTGATAAACGTGAGGCAAAGTGAGGAAGGAAAAAGAGCGTATGATCGTTTATGAACGTGAGAGAAACGTAGAAAAGAAAGTGTATTATATTTAGTGAAATGTGAGACAAAGTGTGGGAAAAGAAAGAATACAGAAAAGAATGACACAATCGTTTACTTAACATAAACCAAAATGGGTAAAACTGAAAACCGCCTACATACGCGACGCACTTAAAAACAGCACTTGCTGTTTCATATGTTGTGAAAACACTTAAGCGTAAAAACACGATGTTTATTTTATATTCACTATCGTTTCGTTTTTGTACCAAATTTGTTAAACACCTCTTTCATGATGGAAACATTTAAAGATGCTTTACATACATAAATACAAAAAAGACGCTGCTACTCAAGGACGCTAGAGCTAGTGCAATTACAGAGCGATTCCCCTCGAATTGTCTTGCAAACTTGTGAAAAAGCAGCCCGTTTCTCTAACTTGTCTGGTGTGGAGCACAAATACACAAGTAGCCAATAAAGTGGCGCATCACAAAAATAGCACAAATCAAAATTATGCGTTCTTTCAATGCTCTTAGTACACATCTAAATGAAATAAAATGTAACAAATCGTGAAAGAATTTTTTAGTAAAATGTACATAAATCGTGAATGAAATACTTACAGAAATTACAGAGTAAAATTCTACGTCCCTTTCTATCATACTTCATCGGACATTGGAAAAATCTGAAAATCGTGTAATTTCATTTTTATAACCTTGCTATGAAATGCGGTTGTTTTGGTGTATGCTATGTTTGTTAATGCAGATTAAATTTTAATTCTTTTTACATATTTTATTGACATTAATTTGTAATTATTATCTATTATTATTCATCATCCGCCAACGTTTCATTTACACAAATAAAGATACATGTGCTCATTCCAAAACCTTAACGTTTATACAAAAAAAAAACAAAAAAAAACCAAAAAAAACCACCATGTGTTAATTTCATCTATCCTTACCAAACGCAAACATTAAAAGCATTTTGCTATCTTTACTTGATATTAATAATCAATGCGTTTTAGCTGCCATTTAATCAATTAGTTATCTTACAAATGTACGTGCTTACGTACTTAAACATATGTCATAAAAGACGAGGTTTAGCGTAAAGGATCGGATCATTTTAGTAACGGATCAATTACATTGAGATTGTTACTCAGATTGTTAGCAAAAAAGTCATTAATATGTAACAGCTTGATAAATATGGTCTTTTTTTCATACTTTAATTGCGCTAAACAGCTATCGGATTTTTCAAACTTTATAAAAAAAAAATAAATAAAGTTGATGTTTTCACTTATGCTATTTTCGAATTTGTACAATTTCGCTCTTGTAGGTTTTGATATAATACTTGATATTTTCCCATAGTTTTGCAAATCATTGACGCCTGTCCATATTCTATTAACTGGCATCAGAAAGAAGGCAAACAATGATATTAACCTTTGGCCTGCTAAATTTCTAATATGGACTGGTCTATCATTTAATCTGGGCAATACTATTTGTCATTCTAAGGGATTTTCAATAAGAATTTACTGACTATATAGAGAACAGTGCAGACCATTATCAGGCTGCACGGACATAGACAGAATCACTTGCCGCTAGCAAGCTAAAGATTGAATAAATACTGTGTTCATAAAAAATACACTAATATAAGTTATATATTCAAGCAAAGAGTGATATCTTTTCTTGAGGAAAACGATATGAACATTGTTCTCGTGCACTGTATTTATCTGTTGGTATGGAAATATACTAAACGTGTATGGTGTATGTCTTTTGTTACTTTTACGAACAAATTAAGTTTTACAGTAGTTTTTCATGGGTCTTTCCAAAATCAAAGTTATATGGTATGATATTTATGGTAAAGTTTATGAACACGAAAATAAACAGAGGTGTTATCTACTTGGAGAATTGATTTGAAATGTACAATTCATGAGTTGATGGCTTACCCTGATTTAAAGATTTCTTGTATAATTTCATCTGATGGGTCAACATTTTGAAACCATTCTGGACTATTTGTCCTACCTTTCAAATAGTTTTCAAGAGTTTCTCGAGCACCAAGCTGGCTAAACTTCCTTACTCTTAGAAAACGAAGAAGGAAGGCAAAATCTAAAAAAACAAAAATAAAAAAGAGAATGTCAAAATGTGTCCTTTTTTCTCTGCCAGACTATTTTCGCATGTGCTTCAGATAATTTTAGTCAAACTGACTTCCATGCGGCAAAGTAAACAATTTTAGAATGTGAATAGACGGCTTAGGCAGACATGACCCATCACATGCTGAAAGTAGAGCATTATTCGGATAAAGCAACCCTGCTGCGTAATGCTATACATCTTTATATGTCAGTAGATATGCAGTTTCTCTTCTGCCGGACAGGAATTTTCCGTGTTTTTGTCAGTGCTAGAAAACACGTCTTACACCCCGGGTGGTAAGAAAACTCGGGAGCTTTAATATATGAATAAATGCGTAAATTCATAATCTACTACAATAAGATAGTGGTTAAAAGAAAAAAGAACATTAGTTTAACTTTATTTCCTCAAGGATTTGAAGAAGACACTTTTAGTATCTGTCACAAGCTTTGGGTTCTGATGAAAATATAGGGCTCCCGGGAAACTGTTTTGTTATCTAAACATTTCCCATTGAGCCAAATGTTTCCATCTGCACATTCAAAGATTAATATAACAACAAAGAATGTAGCCGCATCATTGGTAAGGGTAGACCAAAACCAGTCAAACCTTTCTTAAAACGGAACATACTGTGTTTATTAGTTTCCATTTCCGCTTCCTATAATAAAATTATATAATTAACAAACAGTTTATCACAGCTTATTTATAAAGGGTAGAAGGGTGTTTATATATAGCGTCACACATTTACAACTGTAGGTAATATCGCGACTTTTCAGCTTTTCAATGAAGATGGATAAAAGACCAGTCACTGTGTCACCAAGACAGGACACTAGGATGGAACCGCTAAATTTCCTTAAGCCAGCTGAATGACTTCCTCACATAAAAGAATTCTATTCTACAACCTAAGCAAGAATAAGAGCTCCCTAGCGGTGAGTCCCAAGTTATTTGGAGTCAGTGTCCTTAACCAGTAGATCATAGATTCCATCATTTACATGTTACCGATTAATTTCTTTGTACCTGTAGGAGATTTTAACCAGTCTAGGTCAACCACCCACTGCCTAAAGGTTTGAAGGGCAATCTGTCTGTCCTCATCATTTAATTCATTAAGCTCTTCTTTAGCTTTCTTCTTTCCTTCCTCATCTAAATTACTGATAAATTTGTTGTCATCTGCAATAGAGTACACGGTTTAATGATCATAATATTATAGTGCATTTTTATACATATCAAATGTTGTTACACAGGTGTCAGAAACGGCTTTTTAATGAAGTGCGGTTTTATAAATCGACACGAGAATGTTTTACTTATAAGCATGATACGCCTAAGGTTAAACTAGATATTATTTTAAGTCCTAAATATAAAATATTTTAATTACCTTTCAGAATCGTCTTATCATTTTCATATTTTAATAAAACTTAGTTGTTTAAATATTTCAGAAAAAGGCATGTAAAAGAAGTTTTGATTTTTATGCTAAAAAGAAGAAGGATAAATATCCAGTGAAAGCTACGTTCCAAAAACACAGTCTCCCCAAACGCCAACCCTGCACGCGGATGCGCGCACGACCAACCCACGCATACTCACACAAAGCAAATACACTAGGACAAAACGAACAACAATGTGGGGCACCGCCTTGGAAAGGTCAGTGGTAAAACCACCACCGTGGAGCTTAAACCCATTTATGGTGCACCTAACCTCACTCTCAGTCATATTAGGAGGTAATTAATGATAGTATACGTATTTCACTATATAAATGTACAGTTTACAGTTACAAGAAATTGGTGCTTAAATTCTTAGACAGTTTGTTAAAAGTGATAGATGCCTAATACCCAACCAATGAAAAACCAGCGTCACCTACACTGAAGAAAATTTACTTGAAAGAAAAAAGAGTATTTCTTTAGTTACAATATGCTTTATTTACCAGTTGCAAGTGTTCGACCTTAGTCTCAATTTAAGTCCAATGTAAGAAATTATCCTTGAATATTCTGAAACAGCCATACATAATTTGATATATAATTACTGTTTAAAATAAATCGTGTCGTTACTATGAATATAAGACTTAGTAGGTTAAGTCCGTTATTTCCGTTTACACTGGATTTGATCTGATTGTTGTTTTTTTTTTTGGGTTGCTTAGAAATTTGAATTATTAAAAGTACATTATTTGCTAGAAATGTTCATACAAGTGTTTACATGTTTCTCTTTAGACTTTAGTTCTCTCATATATTTTGTATAAATTTATCACTGGTTGTAGATGCAGATCGTGGGGTAACGAGGATTGGCTGAGTCACCGCTAAAATAGTTACGCGAGAGCTGCACCTACAACCAGTGACCGACTATTGTTCTTGCATATTTTACCAGTTCTAAAATAAATCAACTAAACGAAATGCTTCTTGTCACACTCATTAAAATGATACAATGTTTTATCGAAGCGCGATGAGTTTATGTTTGTACACAGAAATGATCTACAACAACACAACAACATAGTTCCGGCTTCGTTTTAGGTTTTTTAGCGTAACGATGTATTTTTTCCGTCAAATATTTCTAGCCAAATCGTAAACATAATATAAGAAACAAAGAGCAACTGTCAAGGTTTTATAATGAAAATCAATCAGTTATGCGCATACCTACTACATGAATGTTGCTCGTTAATTTTGATTAACAGAACGAGGGGTATTTGGCATCTAGGAAATCGACTGTTTTGTTTTTTATTTAAATTAATAATACTGTCCGTTTCAGATAATTTGAGTTACGAAACTGATTTTAGGCATGCACATTTGTATAAAATTTTGTTAAATGTTAACGCAGATAACCATTATAACGCTACCGAGTTCATATAGATATACAAAATATACTTTCACGTTACATGTAACTTACGCTTAAATATATACTAGATGAGTGGATAAAACAGATCAATGTAATTCAAGTTTGCTATAATTCCATATATTATCGAAAATAACGTATTTCTAGATGCAAAAACCCATTAAAATACTGGAATATTCCAAAGGATTTTAAGATATGTCACGATGTTAGCTGCGGGAACAAAAGACTAAATTGCTCACGATTTCTTGTCTTAATAACAACAAACATATTTAGCATATAATTTCCTTAACGCTTAATAAAAAGTAAAAGAAACATATTACTACCTGGTTTGGCGTTCATTGCAAAAGAATTGCTACTTTCCTGTTAAGCTCACTTCTTTTAAACAATATTAATCCCCTGTTAGATGTTATAAAAAAGAACCATTCTCAAATAGCATTTTTATGACATTGATTTATACTTGAAAAAGCTATATCAATCACGGTAAGTGAATGTATGAGTCGTGCTCTATTGACTTTTTTTTATTGTTCCCTCAGGTAAAAAATTCAGACAGAATGAAACGATGCGAAAAGTAAGACCAATGTGTTTCATTCTTATGAGTCTTAATCTAATTTACTAATTCATAAATAGAACACATCTGGTTTGAATCATGACGAGCTATGTGTGTAAATAATTGTAAAGTGCTTTTTGAGCATTTGGTGGAAGTGTGTACGCGTGTGTGGCTTACAAATCAAAGTGCCTCTCTGAATTATATATTTTTTGCTGACATAAATATTCAAATAGCGTTTCCCTCCCTTTCATTCCGAGTTATATGATGCGTCGTTAGAATCCATTGTAAATTTCGAAGACCTCGGTCCAGTCAAATTGTTCCTTACAATATTTCCGCATGAGAACATTCTTGTTCTTCTTTTTCCATATAACACTATGTTGTGTTTGATCTGTCGAAAAGTTTGAAAATGATCATTATCGTAATGATACATGGTATCTGTAAGCTATCTTTCACTTACTGTGAAATCATTAAATTTCGTGGGCATGAAATTTCGTGGTTTTGGCCAAAACGGCAATTTCGTGGGGATATGAATTCGTGGATTTCAACTTTTGAATATAAAATGAATGGGAATTTTACTTGTTCGTTGGGATTAAATTTCGTGGATTGACTCAACCACGAAATCCACGAAAATTAGTCCCCCACGAATATTAATGATTTCACAGATAGCTTATGTTATCTCTATAGGCAGCTGACAGATAATCGTCATAAATAAACGTATAATTCGATTACCATTTAGTTTAATCTGTTGGAATATAATACCTTGTATAAGTATAAATTCACTAATAAGCGATGCAAATTTTCTATTATGTGGTGTCCTTTAAGGCTACATATATTACAGGAATTACCTAAGGTAGCATTTTGTACTGCATTTTATCTCGCCTTCTACAAATTTCTTGCATTTCTATTGGTCAACAGACGTCATGTGCAGACAGGATATATTCCATATCCTGCTAATAATTTTCCGATATGAATTTTGATTAAAATAATATGGCTGCCGCATCGCTGGCGTAATCGAATCAAGTCAGATCATAACCTCCAGCTATATTCCGAGAGAAAATTTAGTGTTTCCTTACCGTTTTCATTTTGCTACTTAGTTTAGGCTGGTGAAGTTAGCCGTAAGAAGCGGAAATAGAAGAACAATAACTCTGTATTGTAGACACGGCCGTTGAAATCTTTCGTCAAGTTAAATCATCGTAAAGCAAAGGAATGAACAAATTTTTACTCAGCAGTTTGTTGATCATTTGATATACGTGCTAGATAAAGGATTGAACAGGAATCGTGATGTTAGTTTTAAGACATTTATGACATCGTGAAATCTAATGATTTTCGAAACGAGGGAACAGAAAGTTTTTTTTTTGTGTTTCTGTGCAGAACCAGTTCCTTAACTGTATTAATGAGCTTGATTCAGGCTTGAATCTGGAATCAATTTGTTTCACAGTTAGGTGCTTCACGAAAACACAGGGTAACTTATCCCTGTTCGATTAGCGTCTCTTACTTTTATACTTTTTGCCGACCACTGATCCTAAAAGCACTTAACATAGCGCTTCAATCTCTAGAATGCTTAATATAAGACATGCCCTTTATTAAAATAGATTATCGTTCTTTTTTACAAAATGTTATTACATAATAAACGCCTTGCCAGATGTTCAGCTGCTGATGTCATTCCAAAATTAACATTTCATTCCAATTCAAAAAATATGTATGTACTTTAGGAACTTCAAGGAAATTGAATAATGCTGTCATATGATTTAAATTGAATTTCGACTTCAATACATTTTTAATAAAGTTTAAAATACATACATATATTTATTTCATGTATAAGTGAACATGTCTATCATAGGCTTGTTAAAAGATGTTTTTACCATAATTAGTTAAACATCTGAATCAGTCCTTTATTGGTAAATCAAACACGTATGAATATATCCTCATTGTCTTTGTTGTAAAAACATAATTGAGCCACACCATGAGAAAACCAACATAGTGTGTTTGCGACCAGCATGGATCCAGACCAGCCTGCGCATCCGCGCAGTCTGGCCAGATACATGCTGTTCGCTAACGCTTTTTCTAATTGATATAGGCTTTGAAAGCGAACAACATGGATCCTGACCAGACTGCGCGGATGCGAAGGCTGGTCTGGATCCATGCTGGTCGCAAATGCATTATGTTGGTTTTCTCATGGCGCAGCTCATATTGTGTCTTAAACCATTTTTATTTTCCACTGTGGAATTGCGAGGGAAGTCCACTAATAAATATTATTGCTCGTAAGTATACTTGCCTGAGGCTTTGTGGTCACACCTTTGAATTGAATATTAAAACTTCAGTTATGGATATAAACAAAACTTTCATAAATACCACATTTGTAAAATTATTTTAGGTTATTGGAAGGTCTTAGAAATCAACTTCAATACTTCATCAAGTGTATTTTGATCCTTACAACGTTTAGGGTCTATCTCCATACGTACTACTTTTTGACTAATGGTGTCACCATACGGCCGTGAACGTTGCATATTGTCGCACTATAGAAAAAATATGCGCAGAATATTAAAGTTCCTTCATGGCAGTAAAATGTATTATGCAGAAGTGACTTTGTGACAGCCGGACAGGCAGAAACCTAGAATAAAGTATTAAAGGATTAAACAATTGACAAAATCGCTGCCACAGTGAATATGCGTTTGGTTTAAACATAATTTTTTATTTATTCCCAACAATATACATTATAAATTATATTTATACACAACATTACAAGTACAGTTGATGGAAGTGATTAGAACGAAAGACAAGTCTTAAAGAGTTCTTCTCCTAAACTTGGCATTTTACAATAATACAAAAGTTTTTACTTCATTACAGTACATTGCAAACACAGTATATTTCGGACAATAGATAGATTTCTGTATAAATCAGACCAATATTTTTTTTTATGAAATTAAAGTTTAAAATGAATGTATAGGCAGACAGGACAGAATGCGGTTACTACTTCTTATTGATTGGTCTCCTAGAATTAGATATAAGATGGAGTACATTAAAACACTCTCGTAAATGCACCATGAAGGAAAGCCAAGATATCGATGTGCAGGATATCCAATAAACTTGAATTTTGCACTATGATTGAGGTTGTTCCAAATTCCCGTTTAAACTGATAATGTTTTATAAGTGTCGCAAATGTCGTAGATCGTAACTAATTAGGCCGCAGGATCGTACACCCGAAAATTCCCTTAACGTAAAGGCTGCAACAATATCGTACAACTGACAACATATTTTTATTGTAAAACATTAAAACTGTCTTTGTTATACATCAATGTTTATGATACGTTCAACTTTCTAAAGGAAGCTGCAGGGGTATCATCTGTTTTCCTTTTCTCCATGTCCACCCCATATTTACCGCTTGATAAGTCTCTGATGTGTTCTTGAAACTCTGGTTTCTTCATGTCATCCAGCATAGCGCCTGAAAACGACCATCGTGTGATTTGTTATCAGAGCAACTGTTCTTCGCCAGATATTCTTTCTAGCGCGAAACTTTACTTTTACAAATATCTTTAAAACTATAGAAGAAACAGTTTCAAACTTCATCTTAGAACAATGTGTTATTCATTTTTTTTTTAGATTTTACTAAAGTCGAAACCTGTATTAGAATAAGACTCACCATTTTATGACCTTATCCCATTTAAGGCATTAAAAAAGCATAGAAATAAACTTCTTATATACAAAGAACGAATTCTAAGAAATTTGATGTTAGATGTGATATTTATTTATAACTACTGTAACAATATGTCTAGATTTCAAACAATAATTAAATGGCGTTATAAAAATGCATGATATCGACATATGAAACAAATCATAGTATTGCATATTTTGACATTCTTGACATTTTAAAGTTGTTTCTAACTAATATTTATATACCTTAAGATGCTGCGTTGGACATTTTTAAGCATTGATAAAGACGTAACAGAGAGCATTGATGGTAAAAGGTACATTTTTTTAAAACACGCTGAAATGTTACAAGATGCGTTTTATTATCGTTGCCTATGCTCAGTACATGGTGAAATGCTAAAAATTATTGGCTAAACTTAACCAGGGGCGGAGGAGAGCGTGGTGGATGGGAGTCCGAACCCCAAGTGTCTGTGATCGATACGATGAATATCAAAGTTAATAGACCTGATTCAGATTCTGTTTACTAAGACCGATACGCCGAGGTCTACATCAACTTCGCCAAATCAATATACTTGAACATTTACCGACTACACTGTTTAAAGTAAGAAGTTCATAAGAAAAATATTTCGCAGAAAAAGCTTAAAACGCCCAAAATATTAAGGTTTAAGCGAGCAATTGAGTTTAAAGGAAAATAACAAATTGAACATAAAAAATTCAGTTCATTTCAGAGTATTTTCCAGAGTTGTCATGAAGAAGGGAATAAATGGCGGACGAAAGAAATGAGGGACGCAAGGAATAATGGAGGACAACGACAATTCTTTCTTCCTCATTTCGCGCAATGTGATAATTCATACGCATATATTAATCATGGCAGTTTATCATATGTACGGTAAGAAAAGTTTGTTAATGCAAATTACATAGTAGTAAAATCGAGTACTTTGAGACCCGCACAGATCGGCAGAGATCCGAAGAGAAATGAATGTTTGTTTCATTAACAATTTGTGATATGTTATTACTCTTTAAATGCCAGAAGCTTTTTTTTTCAGTATTATGTGCACTGCTCATTAGTTTTCATGCAAACTAATTTAATTACAATGAATAGTAGCAAAAAAACAAATGCTTTGCAATTTTTAATAGCATAGAAATAGAGGGCGCAAAAGCTTTTGTCTGTCTACTCAATCTACTTATATCGCGATCAAAGCATGTGCACTTTAAAAGGTTGGATAAATATCTTTAATACCAATTATTTTCTCGGCCGAACCAGCTGATGGCCCTTTGTAATCATCCGGTAAATATTCATCAGGAAGTGCTTCCATTCCAACATCTTCGTGTATTTTCACGAGACTTTGTCCATGCAGAATGAACTGAAAAACAGAATATCATCTGTTCTTTAGACAAGGTCATTAAAACGTTACATGCAGAACATAAAATCTGACTTTATGATTTCCTCAGTGTATGTCCACTGGCACCAGAACAGAAAGAAAATGCCTCTGTACATGTTATACCTTACCCCTAGGTATTCCATAAGAACCATGTTCATGAAGGGGAAAATTTACTAACCGGTTTCAATCGCGCATTTCATACTTAAAACACGCAGTTCGGTAAATGACTGTGTACTATGGATATCAAACATGTGGTGATCTATCTTCCATTGTATCCTGGTCACATTTCTTCAATACTTCTTATCTTAGAAAAACAACGCGTAGTTTATAGTTATTTCAGCGTTACACAAAAGACTTGCCTGACCTTCCCTGGTGAAGTTCCGTTCTAGATTAATAAAACTATTCTGATTGGCTGTTTTGAAAATGTATGTCAATCGTCATTTTACTACACGTGTTCGCTTAAATGTGAAAATGCGGCATAAATGTGCAAAATGAATACAATAAACAGAGCATATACAAGATGAGTTTCATTCATCATTTCCAGTTTAAGTGTAAAATTGTATTTTTTTTATTCTGTTTTTGTTTGTTTACATTTCGCCAAACATATGCACACTGCCGTGACCTCTAGACCGGATGTTCATTAGGGAAGGTCAAGCAAGTTTTTTTCTGTAACGTTGACGAAAACATAAAATATGTTGATAATCTCAGCAATATGGAATATTTAGACAGGTGACTGGTGCACGATGGAAGATAAATTATCGCTTGTTAAATATAATAGGTACCCATTCACCGAACTTCGTGTTTAAGTTGAGAAATTTACGATTGAAACGGGTTAGTATATTTTCCCGTTCATGACCATGCTTCTTATGGAATACCTAGGGGTAGGGTATAACATGTACAGAGGCATTTCCTTTCCGATCTGGCGCCAGTGTGTATGTCAGTTTATTTAATTATTATATTTATAAAATGTTTTCACTGCCCTTAATGATGTACATGATAGCAAACAGAATACATTTAAAAGCAATAATGCCGATGCCATTACGATAAAACTAGTTTGTTACTTCGTTGTTGCATATGAGCCCGGGCCGATTAATATTTTCAAGGACTGAAATGTAATGGGACTTCCATAAGCCAGCTAATTGAATTTGTCACAGATAATGAACTCCTCAACAATGAAACCATAACAGACTGTCCACGGATTCTACTTGAAGTAGCACTATTTTACATGATATAAGGTAAAATCATGAACTGATTTCCTGAAAAAAGTCTTCATTATCTACTATCCGTAAGATTGATGAATTCTGTATCATGTTTTTCGTGTCTAAAATAAAAAGAATATATATATATACAAATTTGTTACGAAGGTATTGAATTGAATAGTGGACATACTCTGTCTTTTATCTTCTGCCGAAGAAAAGGATTGACCAGTGACATGAATACATCTATGAATGTTGGCTCATTGTACATATGTACTCCCCTCATTCTCATCGGCAGCGCTTTCTGTTAAAGAAACAAATATACCATTCGTATACAGTCCCGGTGTCTTTCATAACCGCATGAATGCCACATGCTCAAGTAGGTAAACATGTCATCGGTTTTGACACAAACGCATACACATGTTAACCGATAAAGGAGCATATATTTTTACGAATCATACAGTATAATTGACTCAGAAGTCAAGTTAGATACTTCAAAACATAGATATTTCTGTTTCGAAGTCATTAATATGACATTTAGGATTGCTCAAAATACCTGTATGAAAATATGTATGTCAGGCACCTCGCATTACTTACTGTTTTCCAAGGTACAATCTACCAAGGTGGGAACATAGTGTGATGAAGAGCCTCTTTGAGAAAAGTGGACAATTTAGTTTGATTCCTATGTAATTTGAAAGCAGTAAATATTTCTCATTACATTTTATTTAACACCAAATGGAACACTTATTAAAATATGTTTTTCATTTCAACCATTTGTTACACAAACGTTATTTCGAAATATTACGGGAGGTATATCAATATGTTAACGCATCTGCACTCAGATGTTAAAGATTTTATTGATTATGGATATTTAAGACGATCAGTAGAAAAAGTGGAACTCTACAGGTCGCTCAATACGACAAAAATGAATATGTTGCAAGCTCGGTTTGATTGAGCCTGTTCATGGACGGTAGTGGAAATGCATGATACCGTTCATACCCTCTAGCCACGGGTTAAGGAGAACTCAACATTGACACATGTTTAAAGTATCGAAAACAAATTAGAGACATCCGCAGATGTTTTTATACGGCGGTGAATATGGCATCTTCAATGATACACTAGTGCGTAATTCCATGATATGTGGTGTATGGTTCCCAGTTAAAATGGAATTTAGAAAGGGGATCTGAGGTAACGGGGCCTGCATATTACAAAATTAAAAAGCAGGCACCATAACTAAGAGGTGATTTTATAATATCCATTGCTATGGAAGCAGGAGAAATGGAACCATCCAAGCCGAAATGTTCAAGCTGAAAACTAAACAATACCAATAACATAAAATAAAAGTCGTGCTGAACGATTTGAAAAGACCGAAATATTAAGGCGTTTTGAAATGTAAACATACAAAAGCATTATATTTGAATAGGTCCATACACAAATGTCTTGATAAAAAGACTTCAAGTTCGAAACGGATTGCATTACCACACTGCCACCGGGGAATCCTTTTATTTCAGTCAAGACATTTGTGTATTCCCATGCCCGTATTATTTTGTGATATAGCTAAGTATTCACTATTGTTTTACGACAACTACGAAGACATCTTATCTAAGTGAATTGAGGTTTAACTCTTGCACAGATCAAAATATGCCGTTTTTAACAGAACTTATCTCTTGTTTCGCCTATACATGTGTATGACTTTTTTAAGTTCTCCTGTAATAGTTTGATTGAATAGATTTACATATATACACTTTATGGCATTCTCATACATAAATTATACTTCCTATCTAATGTTACTTCGCAGCCATAAAATTCAGTATTTTTAGATAAGGAATATATGGAGTTTAAAGGCACTCGCTACAGTTTTTCCGGACGGGTCGATATTTACCCCAAAACCATGCCAACTTGGTTTCGATGTAGCTCACTACAGTGTTGGTGCGGTCTTCTGCGCATGCCCGGACATGATTATCTAATGTCGCGTACGGCAAAAATTCGCAAATTATTGTATGTTCGCATGCATTTAATGTACAAAATGAATAATATACTGACTAAAGGTTAGGGTAAGTATCACCATGGTTACAAAATATATACATTTAAAGTACTTTTAGTTCAAATTGCTTCAATCCGACATATACTGGAGTCTGTTATTTATACCAACGCTCCAACTCTGCACTGAGTCACAGCTGTTTCTAATCCCGTACCGTACCCGTACCGTACATTAGTAAACTATAGGTTTTGTTAAAAAAAAACGGGGGAAACTTTTATCGTTCTATGCCATCAAAATGCTTCAGAAACACCTTAAAATCCGATTATTAAGAAACCTGCCGTTTGATAATTTTATATATACATTTATAAGTCATTTGCTCAAATACTGAAAGAGTATTTCGTGCCAACCTGCGTTGTATAAATGCCGGCCACACCCCACCTCGTTGTAATTTGATTTAAGCGAAATCTAATATGGTGACCTATCAATTTTCTTTTTGTTTTAGATTAGGTAGACATAACCAAAGGTATGTGCAGAGTTCTATTATGTGAAACTAGATAAAATGGCAGAAGTATCAACTTAAAACTGACAAAAATATGCAAAAATAGCCCTTGGGTCTGCTTAACAAGTATTCTTTTCTTTACAAAATCATGTTCTTTTGATTTATCTGAGCATGTTTCAAATAGATATATTGTTTTCCATTATAAAAATGCTTAGATAATCAAATTTATGCTGATTATTGTACTTTACTGAAATATATTTTAGGATTACAGAAATTTTGAAAAATGTTTAAAATAGCACCATATCTAGGGGCAAATTAAATTGAAACAAAGCCGGTGACCTAGTATTTTTATTTCATTTTTCAATACATCATAACATGATCTTTTAATACAAAACATTTCATCAAAATCTATTATTGAGAAAAAAAATACGAAACTGTAGCGAGCGTCTTTAAATAAACACTAAATGATGAATGAGAAATAACCACAAACAGAAACATGCAAAATATGTGCATACTAATGCAAGAATATAAAACTAATGCAAGAATATAAGAATATAAAACTAATGCAAGAATATAAAACTGACGAAATGGACGGACGTAAGATCATACGTGCATAGATCACTACATAATGATAACATTTCTTTCCAATCATCCCATTATCCCCTGTGCCAACATGCTAACTATTGATCGGACTTCATATACAGATCTATTGTGTTTTAAACATAAATATTACTGTTTCCTTTATATACTGCTAAAGTTAACAATGACGTGCGGTGCGTGTATTTTTTTAGTTTTTTCACCGTTTACAGTTATATAAATTGTACAATATATTGCATCGTCATTACTCGGTAGAAAGAAAATTGTGTCGTAAAGTATCATGTTTCTCATGCGAAAATGTATTAAAATCCGAATGTCAAATTTCCTAGAGGGCGTGGATGGCAGCATGCATTTCTTCTACCGTCCATGAACAGACTTAATCAAATTTTCAATTTGCTATTTTCTGAAACACATTGTAGATTAATATTCTACATTTAATTGTGTATTACGTCAATTATAATTTGAATCGTCAACACTTACGTGAAAGAAAACTATAGATTTTTTTGCAGTTTCAGCGCTCGAGATAGCCATCATTAGTTGCAATGTAATATCAGTGTAGTCAAGGACAACGACCGTTCCATATACCTGTAGCCTCTCGTCTAGGAGCAACCACTCATAAACAAGGAAAAATGCTTTGTACAGATATTCAACTCCCCAACGTTTTAGCAAATCCATATTTAACGCAGCTGCAAGTGGAATAATCAATGGTAAAGTTCAGTGAATGATAAGCCTTATTAAGCTGAATATTGATACAATCTCATTGTTATAAAAATTGTTTACTTTAATTGTACCTTTCATTGTAATAAAAAATAATCAATAGATATCTATGGCTCTATAGCTATTAATAATTAGCTGTTTGTTTGTTTGTTTTGGGTTTAACGCCGTTTTTCAACAGTATTTCAGTCATGTAACGGCGGGCAGTTAACCTAACCAGTTTTCCTGGATTCTGTACTAGTACAAACCTGTTCTCCGCAAGTAACTGCCAACTTCCCCACGTGAATCAGAGGTGGAGGACTAATGATTTCAGACACAATGCCGTTTATTAAATAGTCACGGAGAACATACGCCCCGCCCGAGGATCGAACTCACGACCCTGCGATCCGTAGACCAACGCTCTACCTACTGAGCTAAGCGGGCGGGCTCCTGTTTCTTTAACTTGCCTGTTGCTAAGAACCGGTACACTCGAAGCTCTTTTTTATGTCCCATCACAATCCTCTTACATATACAGGCATAGATGCTCAACCAAAGCACAAATACTTGCTTTTCAATAGAGTGGCGCTTAACAAAACTATCACATGGCAATAAAGAAATTGAGAATATATTTTAATGAAAAAAGATGTTAAAATCGTTACTGAAGTACTTACAGAATTTACACAGTATTATTCTACGTCCCTTTCTATCATACTTCATCGGACACTGGAAATATCTGAAATTCGTGAAAATCGTGCACTTCCATTTTAAGAATCTTGCTATGAAATACGGTTGTATGAGTTTTGGAATGCTGATTTTCTGCAGATTAAATTCTTACTTCATTTACATCTTGTGTAGAAATACGATAAGTCTGCTTTTATTCCAAATCCTAAAATTTGCACAAAATAAGACAAATATGTATCCTTAATCTATCCTTTCCAAACGCAAGCATTTAATAGTTCATTTGCATTTTCTTATCTTTGATTGAAATAAGTAATCAATGCATTTAATTGTTAGTTCATCCCTTAGTTTTCGTAGGTACATTAATTGACATATTTCATGAAAATACGATGTGAAACGAAAAGAATCGACCATTTAAGTAACAAATCACTTGCAATGGCACTATTTTTTCAAGCTGCTTGATAGTAACTGACAAATGAATGAAACAACATCACTTTGCTTGAAATATGTAGTATTTTGGTGAATGTCAAGTTAAAGAATATAACAACAACAACAAAATGATATAATCAAACTGATTATGTGTAGGACTTTATCAATCTTTATTCGATAAAACATCTAGTGGTTGTTTTGACTGGCCTATTTTCGACCTCGAACAATTGGCTGTTTGTAGATAGCAATGTACATAAACATATTCTCAAGATGCAGATCTATACACCGTAAAACACGATAAATATTGAAGTTGTTGAGTATACATAATACTGATGTGTTTATACATTAGGGCATGTTTCGAAGCAGGATGTGATAATTGTTTAGAATAGTGGTATGAACATTGGCCTCATTCATTACGCTCAAACTTGAAAAGTTGCATTTTGACGTTCCATAAATATACTCTCTTAAGTGATGAACATTATTTTTGAGAACACTGAAAAACTGTCTATTATGTTTCAGATATTTCCAACGAATCTGTATACATATATGTATTCTAACTTCGAAGAGAAATACTGTCTGTGCCTATTTTCGAGGTTTATTCAGCTGAAGATTTTTTAGAAAATATATATACGTCATTTTTACACACGTCAGTAATGAAAGGTCGAATCTGTTACTTACGACCTACTTATAATAAATAAACATTTTGCATCCAATATCACATACTATGAAATGATGATCATAAAAGACCATTTTCTTCAATAAATATTTCTACAACTGGCCAAACAAAATACGAGGTAAGTAAAATATTATATTATTTTTGTCACAATAAAGAGGGACACAAATTTATGATATCATTCTTTATAGTAAACATGGTGTATTTCATACAGTAAAACACATATGAGCGAAAACAAAAATAAATTCCTCAGCTGTTTATTTTCAATCTTACAAGAAATCTTTTTTTTTTTTTTTCAGAAATAGTATCCAAATATTTATAAAATCCAAGACAGTCACTGCAGTACTAAAGTCCGTGAACATGGAAAATACAGTGGTGTTTTCTTATTGATGAATAGAATAAGGTGGACGGATAGCTCAGTGGTTTGCACACTGGCCTTCCAATCCTGAGGTCGGGGGTTCGATCCCCGGCAGCTACTCGGGAATTTTCAGAAACGCTTTTCAGTGTTTCCCACCTAACTAGAGGTGTACTGGACAGGAACCCAGGCAATCCTTGCGTGTATCAGTGCTATACACTGGGCACGTTAAAGAACCAGGCTGTCTATTCGCAACGAGCTAGGCTAAGTTAGCCGGACAAGCCTGTATCTGATTTCTGATCTCTCTGTCGTGGGGGCTTTGTCTCACTCTGTCCCTCTGGTCAGATCGCTCTGTGTCTGTACTAGTAGAGGATGAATTATGCGCCCTGTGTGGCTGCATTTGAACTATGTAAAGCGCCTTTGAACGTGAAATTGATCATGAAAAGGGCGCTATATAAATCTGGTATAATAATAATAATAATAATAATAATAAGTGCAATCAAAACACGACAGAATTGCTTACCCCGTTTTAAAAATTTCTTGTATTATTTCATTTGATGGGTCCACATTTCGAAACCATTCTGGAATATTTGTCCTACTTTTCCAGTAGTTTTCAAGAGTTTCTCGAGCACCAAGCTGGCTGAACTTTCTTACTCTTAGAAAACGAAGAAGAAAGGCAAAATCTGTAAAAACAAAAAAGAAATAAATAAAACTTTTCCTCTATCAGGTTGTCTCTAAGCATCTTAAGCAAACTTATTCACATGTAACGAAATAGACTATCTAACTAAAGGCTAAGTAAAAACAGTTAAGGCTTGTAGGCAGAAAATAATCCAACTCTTTAAGTATCCAAATGAGTATTGATAATTTCCCAATTACTTCTAGTTTCCTAGTTTGGTTAAACGGATTCAAACCAGTCAACATTATTTTTAGACAAAACATCCTGTCCCCGTCAATTTCATTTTTCGTTTCATATAATGAAAAATATAGCCAACATAAAAGATAGTATTGATAAATTATACATGGGGAGAAGGGATAAAATAATTTAAAATTTGAAACTTGCTCTCAATGATCTTCTGCATCGTTTTTTGGAACCTAACGCATTACTTATATTTGCCTGTTGAATAACAGTTTAGTTATCCGAGAATTTTAATGCATTTCTATCGTGTCATTTGACAAGTAATGGTAAGATTCAAATCGCTTACTATATTATGAATTTTGTCTTCCTTTTCATTATACACTACAGAATGAAATAAAAATTTGGACTGGTTTTATTCACTTGACTTCAAGTGGGTAGGGGGTCGGTGTGTTGGGATGCGTTAAATGACACATCCACACAAAGATAGGTTATATAGCCATTTTCCAGATTTTGATTATGGATAAAGAACCCTAAAGTCCTTCATAGCACACTGTCATCGGGCAACTAGGTGGAATCACCAGCATAAAGCCAGTTGAAAGGAATTTATACATCCTAAGCGAGTTTCCAAGCAGACACCGGTGAAATCAAACTGATTCGTCCTTAACCACCGGGCCACAGATTCATACTTAATATGTAACAAAGTAATGTTTTTCATACCTGTTGGAGTTTTTAACCAGTCTTGGTCAACCACCCACTGCCTGTATGTTTGTACAGCAATCCGTCTGTCTACATCATTTAATTCATTAAGCTCTTCTTTAGCTTTCTTCTTTCCTTCCTCATTTAAATTACTAATAAAACTGTCGTCACCTGCAGTGAAATACACAGTTAAACAATCCTAAGAAAATGCAAAAATTCAAATCTGTATATTTAGTGGTGTCATAAAGGCGTTACAACCGCGTAATTATTGAGGTGCGGTTTTGCAAGTTTCACTTATTTGGGTAAACTAGATGTTATCAGAAACAACACATGTTTATATTCTTTACTTTTTGACTGCTGTCAATTTAACCTCTATGGTAAATAAACCATGACATGAGAAAACGCTTTAACTGGAATGTGATATATAATTTGATATAGCATATTTTAATACCTACAAGAATGGCGTGTATCAGTTAGTTCAAATAAAAAATTGTTGTTTTCATATGATGTTCAAAGAAAATTTCTCATATGAAAAGTATTTAGATATAGTAGACATTAGAAAATCTAGGTTTATGTACACACATTTCAGAATAGGTTCTCACGATCAACAGATTGAAAATGGTGGACATAGAAAAATAGAATGAGAAATTAAATTGTGAAGAATTACGTGCTAAGAATATTAAATATATTTACTTTGTTGTGAATTTTGCTCAGAACTGAGAATGATGTATTTACCTTAAAGTACTACTGTAGTCCAACCCAAAAACAAATTTAATATCCTGGACACAGTCGTTCGAAACTTTAACAATACTTAGTGCTGAATCTCACAGTTGATTAACTTTCAGAGTTATATTTTGACATTTAAGAAACCTTATAAACACAAATTTGTATGTTAAGGTATTTTAACACTAAAATGTCTATTCAGTAAAATTAAAACACCAGTCTAATGTTTCCCACCAAGTCTAGTATTTTGACTCAAAATTAACTAGGCGGTTACTTTAACAGCCTGTTAAAGTTTGGAACAACTGGGCCCAGATGTCAACAAAAAATGAAACTTTGATAGGGTCCATTGCTACATTCTTATATTACGCTTTTGATAAACGAATGCCTAATGTTTATGTTTTTTTTAAACTTTAATATATTATTTATATATGACATATGTCAGTTTCTGTTACTTTGTTTATGAATGTACATATGATTTGTATCTTGTTGTTTTGTAAATATGTTTGCATGGGCCGGTGGCCGTAGAGCAGAAATAAACCTCTGTTCTGTTCTGTTTCTGTTCTGTTCTAATAACCTCTAAGTTTCATTTCATATCACTTTTCTTGGTCATCTTGACTGAATTTATATGTATGCAAATAACAGGAAAGACGTATGAATGACAAATTAAATTTTAAATCTTATGCAAATGTTAACGAAGCATATATTAGTATATTTATTTAGTATGATTATTTCTCTATTTAACAGTGACATGTAACATGCAATTGCATGGAAGTCCTTGAAGCTTATTACGCAGCCATGCAAAACAACAACACACTCCGTCACCCTTTTTGAGTCTGCTTGTGAGACCTAATAGAATGTACTGAACCCCTAACGAGCCCTTAACACCGGCTTTTAGAGTTAATGTTTAAATGATGTTTTCTGAAACAAAAATGCGATAAAGTGAAAACAATACGTTTAAAATGTTCACATTCCAAGAGTTGTTGAAACTCTTCCCGATTTCTGTTTTTCTTTCAAAAATCAAGTCTTACGGATTTTTGTAAAAACATAATTATCATGAACAGTATAAAATTGCATTTGCAAATACGAAATTAAAATGAGGCAAATTAAAGTACATCACCTGGTTTAACGGCCATTCTTTCAGATATATGCAATAAATGTACAATGTTCTCTATCAACTTAACGATTTCTCCATCTCTTATTGGTCTATTGATTAAATCATTTAAAGTGAAGTAGCATTTCTTTTTTTCTATTAATTAAATAGACCAAGCCCGTGTATAATTATAGGTATCTATCTGATTGTGCTCTACTGATGTTTTCCCTCAGGTGACAACATATCGATGAAATGAAACGATGCGAAATGAGATGCTACGATATAAATATAATTGCCTAGGGCCTTAATCTACTCAACTGAATTATGAATGTCGCTCTCTTAAAGATACAAATCTTTCCGAAATCATTAGGAGAAAAACTGGTATAAATTATAGCTACATCTTGGTCGGTGTCTCGATATCCAATGGACTGCGAATTTTACTTCAAACTAACAGAATACTTCATCAAAATACTACTTCGCAATTTGTGTTGCAAAAGCTTTTAACTCCATTAATAATTTTATAAAAACGAAGGTATCTTTTCACGTTTTTTTGTAGTTTTATTTTTTAATGTCATCGACAACTAGGATATATATATTAAGGAATTTCTACGGATAGAACATTACAGCTTAAGTCAACTAAATAGAACTTAACAGATTGAATAAAACAGTAATTATATAATAAGTTAAACGTTTGACGGGACTTGAACTTATCATTGAGACATTCGGGTATTTGAGACAGGCAAATTTGAAGTAATAACAGGAAATTCGTTATTAAATTAATATATGTTACCTTATATAGTAATAAAACTGAATGTGTTTTCAGCAGGTTATTGCTTTCATGCACAGATTATCGCTTGTCGGCCCGGGCCAAAAATTCCTAATCATAAACCGCCCGGTGCGCATGAAACAAATTGCTACATAAAACTTCATCATCGTCAATGCGCTTTCAACATGGCGGCCGAGCGGATGTTGCAATCGTTATTTGCTTCGTAATGGTTTGTCACTGGCATGAACGTTAAACTGTTGTTTATCGCAGAATTTCAATGCTTGTTTTAGTAATAAAAATGACTTGCACATATATTTACACTGGGGGAAGAATTCCGAGTTTCAACAGTGTTGGGGTATGTGGAGCATGATTCGCATTACACACAGGTACATAAATACGAACTTACTGCGCTCCTTACCGTCAAGAAAGTCTGTAATTTTTCTAAATGTGCAAGAATAAGTAAATTAGTGAACTCACTTATATTTTCCCGATATTGACCCTATATCGCTTCCGGATACGACTAAACAAAGATTTTGAGGCAAAGTACCTTTCACTCCACCCCCCCCCCCCCCCCCCCCGCCACCACCACACACACACCCCTAGCTATTTACCACTGACAATTAGACATTTGCGAATTAAGTCTACGTGGACTGTGGACACCTAAGACGATATATTTTTTAAGGGGACCGTCTCAACATAATTTGATTATATTATGTGCGGTAAGAAAAAGAGTTTATTACGGCAATAGGGTTTGGGTTATTATATCATCACTATGCGGTAGGTGATATAAATTCGGATGTGCCTGTTTTTTGCTCGACTTTTCGAAGAAAAAGTAGAGCTATTGCACTCGCTCCGGCGTCGGCGTCGCCGTTGGTTAAAGTTTTTGATAAAGACTTGAAAGAAACTTATAATTATTTACTATCAAAGTCTACACCAGGATCTTCATTACTCTGATGTGTCTTTTGACAGAGTTATGCCCCTTTTTAATTTAGAAGTTTTGGTTAAAATTTTTGATAAAGTCAAATATCTCTGTTACTATTAAAGTTTTTGACTTGAAACTTTAAAGAGTTATTACTATCGAAGTCTACACCAGGAAAAACAATCCCCATAACTCTGAGTTGAATTTTGACAAAATTAAGCCCCCTTTTAACTTAGAATTTTCAGTTAAAATTTTTGATAATGTCAAATATCTCTGTTACTATTAAAGCTATTGACTTGAAACTTAAAATACTTATTTACTATCGAAGTCTTTACACCAGGAAGAACAATCCCCGTTACTCTGATTTGAATTTGACAGAATAAAGACCCTTTTTAATTTAGAATTTTCTGTTAAAATTTTTGATAAAGTCAAATATCTCTGTTACTATCAAAGCTCTTGACTTGAAACTTAAAATACTTATTTACCATCATAGGCTACACCAGGAGAAACAATCCCCATAACTCATATATGAATTTGGATAGAATTATGCCCCTTTTTAACTTAGAATTTTTGGTTTAAGTCTTTGATAAAGTCAAATATCTCTGTTACTATCAAAGCTATTGACTTGAAACTTAAAAGAGTTATTAACTATCGAAGTCTACACCAGGAAAAACAAACCCCATAACTCTGATTTGACAGAATTATGCCCCCTTTTTACTTAGATTTTTTTGTTAAAATATTTGATAAAGTCAAATATCTCTGTTACAGTAACTATTAAAGATTTTGACTTGAAACTTAAAATGCTTTTTTACTATCAAAGTTTACACGCGGAGAAACAATCCCCATTACTCTGATTTGAATATATCCCGATTTAACTGCGAAATTTTTTTACTTGCAAAGGCCTAATTCAGAGTCAAGCACTGAGAAAAGTCAAACGCGCTGTCTTACGGATAGCTCTTGTTCCGTGTTTCTGTCCATCAGTGAGAAGTTATGGTACACATATCGCCAAAAGTATTAAAGCGAGCCAGGCGCTCTGCACGTCGTCATAATGTGGTGAACATTTGTGCCAAGTTTCTTTAAAATCCTTCAAGCAGTTCAAAATTATACACATCGCACTAGATTACCCTTGACCCCACCCTTAACTGTGACATTGACCTTGTCTCGATGTGGTGGACATTTGTGCAACGTTTCTTTGAAATTCCTCAAACAGATCAAGAGTTATAGAGTGGACAAGAAACAAAGTCATATGACCTCGACACCTAAGTGTGACCTTGACCTTAAAGTGAGCCACCTGATATAGGCGCTGTGCACGTCGTCTTGATGTGGAGCACATTTGTCAAGTTTGTTTAAAATCCTTTAAAGGGTTCACGGGTTGCGGAGTCGACACGAAATTGCTAACGGACAGACGGACACACAGACAGACGGCCGGATGAACACCTGTGGTATCTCAAAATACGTCCCCTCGGGCATATAATAACAACAAAGGAATGGAGACGCAAGCTATTACGTTTTCCACAGTTTTCACAATGATTTACCTACTGACCTACATTTTGATCTCAGCTGACCCAGTCTAGATTTTTTCATGTCGGACGACGACGACGATGGAATACGGATGCATTGCGATCAGACTAGCTCATCTTTTCAACTTTGACGCAGATGCCAAACTTGTAATATTAAAGAACGTTTCAGGAAAGTGTTATGACGCTAGATCAAATACTTTTTGAGATATGTATAACAAAACATTTCTCGGGTGGACAGACGGACGGAAAGACAAATCCAAATCTGATACTGTTCGGTGACATAATTTGTCAGACCTTACCATCATTATAGGAATATTTTCCTATCAAACATAAATTAAAATTATCATGTTGAGACGGTCCCCTTAAAAATCGATCGTCTTAGGTGTTCACAGTCCACGTAGACTTAATTCGCAAATGTCTATTAGCGTCAGGAGTTGTGATTACTCACTTTGAGTTATGCAACCACACATTTATGTATTAAAAACATTAATACGCGTCAGAGCCCGACCGGGAGGTGATAATCGGCACGGAATTCATAATGACCCGGCTTTGTCGTGTATAAATAATTATTAATTCATTCATGTTCATTGGTTTTCATCCACAAACGTAGGTGGAAAGTTGATTTACAAAACGCTCAAAGATAAAGTGAAGCAGCAGGCAACTTTGTATATATTTTTAATGCCACTGATATTTTCTACTGCCTTTGATAATACATTTGAATTGAATGAAATACATATATACATGATAAATACATTACACATTACAACATTAAAACTGATATTGTCTGTAAGTCATTTTGACTTTCATGAAACGTTCAACTTCCTAAAAGAAGCGACAGGTTCATCGTTAGCTTTTCTTTTCTCTTTATCCACTCTGTATTTGTCGCTTGATATATTCTTAATATATTCTCGAAACTCTGGTTTCATCATATCATCCAGCATGCCGTCTGAAAATAAGGAAAATTGTTATCAAGATCTTGCTTCGATTTATTGTCATATTTTGTAATTGACTTCATGCAAGTGTATACATATTCTGAAAAAAATTGTTTCAAAATTTGTTTTCTAGTTTTAGCTTTCCATTACACAGACGAATACCTGTCACTGATAAGAAGACAGAAATATAAAAAAAAATGTTACAGTTTGTATCTGTGTATGAGAAAATCCGGCTCAGCGATAACTTTTTATGTGGAAACGGGTATTTGCCAAGCAATATCATAACAAGAACATAAACATTACTATCAGCACCGATACTCAATGATAAATTGTGTTTTTTTACAAATAAAAAAGGGACTTTCAATTTGCACTTTTTGTCAAGTAATATTTAAAAGAAACTCGATTCTGCAATTATTATTCAGAAACGGATTTGGTTTCCTTTTCATTCTGTACTTTTGTTCATTGAAATCTATCATTATGCAATTGTTTAGGTTGTCAATAGATGCTGCCATGTCATTGTAGAAAGGAGAGCAATAGGCATCTAACAAATTAATAATTCAAAGGAATTACTGATAAACAAGTATATGATTATTTTGTAAACACCTATAATTTCCTTTCTTGAACCAGCTGATGGTCCTTTGTATTCATCCGGTAAATATTCGTCAGGAAGAACTTCCATTCCAACATCTTCGTAGAATTTCACGAGACTTTTACCATGCAGTTTAAACTGAAAACAATGAAATCATACACTTTACTTTAGACAAGATCAGCAAACATTTATATGCAAAAGTACATATATATAGGCAGTGTAACTAAAATACAAACTTCGAGTAGAAAATATCTAAATATCTATATCTTGAGATATATGTGTAGTTCACTGCATCAAAATACGTAGACTGAAAAATAATATAAATATCATTTTCTGAAAAAAAAGTGTTATTTGAGCTGCAAAAGTGATCCCGGGTAAAATATTTGAAAGAAAAATGGAAACAACTCCGCTAAGACATAATGGTAGGCTTAGGTGGCTATTGACGTAGAACTTCATGCACAATATGCACTTTTTACCTCTAGGCAGGGAAAAGTTATGCATTATTGCCACATGGATTTGCAATCTGAATAGAAAACTATGTAAAGATCAAATAAGTTAATGCCCTGTAGAAAGTGTGACATTTTCTGTGGTGAAATTTGTCAACAAACAGACGTTGTTTTTTTTTGAAAAAGTCAAAACACACAGAATTTCACAAGATAAAACATATTAAAAATGCTACTGTTGGAATGAGAACACTCTCTACTACCCATATATATGCGTCAAAGTATGGGAAAATATCTAAAAACAGGAGAAAATCAAAGAAATCAGTTTGAGGACTGCTAGATGCATGACAGTGTAATTATGCATAGCATTTAACAGAGATAGGTTACATTTCCTTTCACTGATACTACATGGACAGGATTAAGATTAACAAACGGTGTTCACGGAAATATTTCACTATATAAACAGATTGTTTCCCTTGTGTAAAAAAGGGCTTAGGGTAAGTCCCTAATATGTGTACTAAATAAAATTGAAATTAACTTCGGCTGAAGAAATTCATACAAACAGATTTATTAATGAGTCATTTATTACTGTGCCATACAATTGTAACAGATTATCCAGAATTCAATATTATCATGAATTAGAATTATGCTGTTAACGCAGAGTGGGTGTGAAATAAATGCCCATTATTTTGTACATGTACTGGTATTAAAACAATTTCCTTAAAGTGATTCCTTCTATTCGAAGCAGTGGTGTTCGTTTATATCGAAATCATTTCGACAGACATAATAAATTTAAACATCATTCGAAAGGTAAATAGAGCTGTCAGTACGGGACTTTTAAACTTTTTAAGCGATATTTAACAATCATTTCAATTGCACAGCTCTGAATGATTTTTTTTGACACTGATAAGCTCTTACCAATTTTGAAATTAGCCTTTTGAGTACCTTATACTTTGAAAAATTATAAACTTCATGGTAATGCTGATTTTATGCTTATTAAAATATCCTAAATGTTAAATGAAAATCCATCGACCTAAAGTCACATTGGAATTTCCAAACATTGTTAACTAAAATGTTCTAGTTGAAATAACTTTTCTAAGATTAATTCCGAAAAATTTGAAATATTTATATTACTAAAAACGATATAAGAACACTTATGCCACTGAAAATAAGGAACATGTATTTGGCAACTTACCCTGTCTTTTATTTTTTGTCGTAGGAATGGGTTGACGAATGACATAAATACATCTATGATTGCAGATTCATTGTACATGTGTATCCCTTTCAGTCTCATCGGTAGTGCTTTCTGTAATTATACATGCATATACTTCTTGATCACTGCATTAATGCAGCGCCTAGTAATAAGCCTGTTTATCATTTTCCTTTCTTGCAGTCTATGCTTTTAAGGGAACGGCTCAACTTTGGTTTCTACGAGGGGAATTCAGAAGGGAATTCAAAAGGTTTGAGATTGTCTACATAAAATATAGAAAAAACCTGTATTAAAGAATATTGCTTAAACCTTAAAAAAAGCTCTTTTCCATCCGGGATATCAAAGACCTGAAAACCACAGAGTAGTCTGCTCTTAATAAACTTTGCAGACACTGGTAAAGTGGGCTTCTTGGATTGTAGCGATGCCCAGGCGACTTTTTACAACAAAGGAAATAGAAAAAATAAAAGGTACAATGGTCAGGCGAAAAGGGATGGCGCGATAATTGCTTGACCTGCTAGTCCTGAAAATACTGCTATACAATATTGTTATTGTGTGCAAATGCACTGTTATGATTAAGCCAGATATATTGTTTATGGGTGACGCATAACGTAATGTTTTCTAACTGGCTTAAGAACCATGTCCCTGTAACATTTTCCAGAAAAGAACCTGTTTGCAACTTTGAACTATTTTGCTGTAACTGGTTGTTCTTGCAATTTCATAATTCACTGTATTTTTATTATCTGCCTTGAGGTTCAAAATAATATAACCATAATTTATCCACTGTGAGAAGTTCTTTCAGCTTTCTTTCATCTGCAAGTTTAAAGTTTTTAAGATGTTTTTGCATAATTGCACAGTCTTGCCTTTTTGCAAATCCTAATGAAATGCCCACGAATCCAGCTATTTGGAAAACTGTACATCTCGAGTCCATTGCTACAATGGCTGCTTCAAACATTTTTATTATGAGACTATGAGATTATGCTCACGTTTCAGGGTGCCCTACACGAGGTTATACTCTTGATTCTCTCTTATTAAATGTTATTAACCACTTTATGTGTTTTGCAGGGTTTCCATTGTATCACCTGGTATCCGAAACAAAAGTGCTTAATTCATTTAATAATTATATTCTATTCATAAGGTAAATATTGCATGGCACGTCGATTACCTGATATAAAGGTGTAGATTTCCTTGATATGTCAGCGTTAGTTGTCGCCATCATTTGTTGCAATGAAAAATCAGTGTAGTCAACCACAACGATCATACCATTAACTTGAACTTTCTCATCAAGTAATAACCAGTCGTAAACAAGGAAAGATGCTTTGTATATATTGTCAGCTCCGACTCGATGGATTAAATCAAGGCTTAACAAACCTGCAGAACAAGATAGTAGCGTTTTCAACTAGCTTTCATGCTGATTAATGCAAAAAGGTGGCCTAAAATCTTTCTGTTTGGTTTAACGTCACATCGACCCAATTACATCCAAAAAAATGGAAGCGTTATTTTAGACAAGGTTGGGAACCTATCTACATGTAGAATAACAAACCTTCTGTAAAGCAACCACATGATGTCCTCACATGAAAGCATGCTACAACCCAAAAAAGGTTTCAAAACCACAGCCGCAAGAGGCAAGTGATTTGAATCCGGCGATCTTAACTACTCAGCAGGGAATTCGAAGGCACTAGCGGAAGTATTTAGTTTTAACAGTATGTTTAACAATGTACGCATGTGCCCTCAAAATGAATTAAAAGAAAAACATTAATTAGTAAGATAAATACGAATGCAGAAATATACACTAATGGAAATATGTAAGTAGGAAAGATTTTAAGTTTGATGATTATGGCAGTAGATACATGTTGTAAAGCACAAAAATGCAGCTATAGGCAAAGCGTTAATCCAAATATTCACATGAAAAATACTGGTTGGCATGTTATTCGTAACCGTGGGTATCTTTTTGAAAAATTCTGACTGAGTAATGTACATCTGTAGATTATGTCCATTAAATAAAATGTGAAGACCTGGTGACTTATTAATTTTGATTTCAGGCACAGGCTAGCCCCTTTGTAAAACTCTAGACAGCTAAACGGATACCTCAGATAACACAGTTTTAAACTCTCTCTCTTGACTCTCGACTCGAATCCTCGATGGGGAATGTTAACAGACTCCAAGGTACAGACATTTACCCCCAATTTAGGTTAATCCAATGATTATGATGAAAGTTATCATCGTCTCCAAACGAAAGACAAACCCTATAAGACTGAGAAATGTACAGTATAAATACTAAAATACAAATTATAAATAAAAAGTAGACAAACTTACCTAATTTGCAAAGCAACATTCTGCGTCCAGATTTATCATACTTCTTTGGACAGACAAAACAACTGAAAATAAATTCGATGTATCATAAGTTTGGTCTTTCAATGGATGTACTGCTATATAAGTGCCTCGTAAGTCAACTCATGTGTTGTTAACAGAAAATTGTTTGTGCGAGACCAAGATGAATGGTAAACTATAACACTCAATTTTAAAATTATTTAAAAAGTCAATATTTTTACCATACTGTTTATAAAACATGAGAAATGTTAGTATATTCATGCACCATTATATAAAGTAAAAACATTATTATTTTAATTTACTAGTAAGTTGTTTTCATTCTCATTAATGAGCGTCTACTTATTTACTTGAAGATATATGAGTTTTTCAACCTTGAATTGCATGCAAATGTGATTAAGAAATTTAGGCTTTATCATAACAAAATTTTAAAATATGAAAAGTAGATCCCTCGGAAATAAGAATTAAGTAAAGAAAAATCACATTTTAAATATCTAAATGTAGAACTGAAATACAATCAATCAGATTATTAATAGGTCAGATATTAGGTGAATAAAAGTTAAAAATATTAAATGCACATTGTTTTTTCTCCTAAAAAATCATAACCATTAATACATAACTTAATAACTGCCAAATAAACTAGTGTTTTAAAACCACACATTGTTATTTGTAATCTTTAAAATAATTTATCACCGAAAGGCAAAAAGCCGCCGCTGTTTCATATATTTACATGACTCCTAATGCTTGACCAGTTTATAGTTTCCAGACTTACGGGAAAATTCGACTATTTGCAGATTTTACACATGAACTTTTATAAACCGTCGCACCGCTTCATTTGATGAATATAGAACGAGACGCGACAGCATTTTTATACGCTATCACCACGAGGGCAGCAAATCAAAAGAGCGCATGATGGGTCAAATTATATATTCGTGTACCGATTAGAGAGGCAAGCATGATTTACTTTGCCTTATTTAGGTAAGAACTACTTTCACACCGAAAAAAACGACCCAAAAAAACGGGCCATTCCATGATACAAACATTGCTCACTTCAAAACCGAACTATAGGTAGCGCACTGTATTATGGCGTTTAGAAGTGAAAACAAAACAATAACAAAATTAAGGCAATACACTAAGTTTACGATTTTGTCAGTGATTCACCGTTTGCCGAGCGGTTTTACGGTATTTGTATTATACCTTTTCGGGAGTTCGATTCAATTTTTTCTTTCAGTTTGCATTACAAACTTTGTGTAAGTTTTTTATTGTTTTGTTTCTTATTGTCGTATAAAAATTGTAGTATCTATAAATCAATCAGTCCTAAACTTATGTCCCTGCAACGCTTTTAATTAAAGTGAAGTATAAGATTGTTATAAAACTTATAAAACTAACCCGTATAGGTTTAAAAATTAGAAGGAAAGCTTAAAAACATTACATCATATTAAGGTGGAGTGTATTTAGACATAATTACGTGTCAGTTGTGACATTTAATTTTTGGTGAACATGTTAGAACTAGATTTACTCACTAGTTTCTGTCTTTATTGAATAGTAGTGAAGAAAAAATTAAAGATCGACTTTTACGGGTCTGGGAATTGAACTCACGACGAAAAAGTATAAAATGAATACGGTGACCGTAACCGCTCCAAGCCAACGAGGAATCACTCACTGCATCGTAAACGAACTAAGTGTACTGACTTTATTTTATGGTTTTAATTTCAAACGTAGTGTGCGATAACTATACGTGTGCGCTCTACTGATAATCACGTGACGTTTGCTGACGGGAATTCCGTTTTAAATTTTATAAACCGGGAAACCCTATCAGGAATTTGAGCAAAAATACATTGTAAGAGCTTCGGATATGCAGCACATAGGTGAATATAGCAAATGCCTTATGTTTTAAAATCTGACACCACTATGTGTGGCTTAGTCGCTTTAAAGTGTTGGTCCTAGTCATTCTGATGGCTCGAAACATTAGTTGTTTCACTATTTTTAATTAAGTTCATAATCATATCACTGCAAGATATGCTCACCCGAGTTCAAAAACGTTGATGTTTGTTATTGTGACGATGTTATTATCTCTTTAAATACAATTTTGCAATTTATTAATTATCCAACAAAATGTAAAAGATGTTAGATACATTTGTAAACCAGTAACAGTTAAGACAGGAATACGTTATGTTGTTACTAAATTCACTCATGAAAGCGCATATTTTATCAACAGTCATAGTAACAATACTCGATAATTGTTAGTCAATCAAATATGTATACAGTTCCACAGATGGCACACAAGAGAAACAATGCATATGACAATGGTGAATATCTTTCAATCAAGAATCCATAGCAACAAAAATTGTACGAACAGGTATGAATACACCTGATATCATCAAAAAGCAAAACAGCTGTTTCAAAACTCTTAAGAAAGCTGTGACTGAGTTGCACAAAACGTCTGACAAAATCTCCTAGTTATAACTTTTTTTCTTTTTACAAATTACGCTTTTAAAGTGATAATTTTTATTCATATTATCCTCTTAATTTGCAAAAAGAGTGGGCATTAAGAGCCAATATATTTGTTTGCAATCAATCGGTTTTAAGTCCTTAATGGTTAATTTGCCACTAACTGTTCTGACAGGCGGTGCTCTATTGTGATCCTTTATGTGTTGTTTTTTGTCTTGTTTTCTACCTTTTTTCGTGTATGTACTTTCTTACACTAGTTTTTCTCCGGCACATAAGTGTTAAACTAAGGTAATCATTATGTAACAATGTTTCCAATGATGGAACAGCGAACTCTGTAGAAATATATCATGTACTGAATACCATTCGTATTGCAGTTTTTCCATCTATTTCACATTTAGAATTGACTCAATTTAGGTCACATGCTGACTTTCTTCAGATTTTCATTATGGAAGAATACTCCAGATGTACATGCAGCCATTGTTTAAAGCATAGGCGATCACCTTGACTAGAACCAACAATCGTCCATAGACTAGCTGGATACCTTTCTGGCGTGTTGAATTCAATGCCATAAGGAATGTTTTTAACGATAATAGTGTTAGGAATGTGTTTTGAGAAAGTGACTTTAACCACTTTGTCATAGAGTTCTCAATAAATTGAAAAATTATTATAAAACGAAACGTACATGGAACAAAGTCTAAGGCAACAGTTTAACGGTTATAGTTGTTGCATTTCTCAAACTTAAAATACATAAAATCTATCATTAATTAAAGAGTGGTTTACCCAGTTTGCATGATTTCCATCATAGTTTCGTCTGTCGGGTCAACGTTTCGAAACCATTCTGGAATATTTGTCCTACCTTTCCAGTAGTTTTCAAGAGTTTCCCGAGCACCAAGCTGGCTGAACTTCCTTACTCTTAAAAAGCGAAGAAGGAAGGCAAAATCTGCAATTAATTGTAAACAAATGAAAACTGATATACAGCTTGTAATTCATTTAATGGACATGTAAATATTTTATTTGAATGGTGCTTCCATATTTTTATTTAAGCCACTGTTACACTTTACATGACTGTGTAATGTTTGTTTATATTTACATGTTACATATTTCCTCTTGTCGTTATCAAATATTTCGAAAGAAACTATCGTTATTTGTTGATTTAATTAAATGATGTGTGATTCCGTCATATCTGAGCACTATCACTGCTGAAATGTCTAACATATGTTAGATATTTATTACCTGTAGGAGTCTTTAACCAGTCTTGGTCCAACACCCATTGCCTAAATGTTTGAACAGCAATTTCTCTGTCTTTATCATTTAACTCATGTAGCTCTTCTCTAGCTTTCTTCTTTCCTTCCTCATCTAGCTTGCTAATAAAACTAGCATCACCTATAACAAAGTACACTAAATTTGCTTTTGCAAGTGCTTTTTATTACATGTATACTTTTGTATTAAATTAGGTTCAAGCCCAGGATTATACATTATGCACTGGACTGTGTTGCTGTGTAGGTTGTATTCACTTATTCCGCTTATGCCGTTGTTCGGGGACGTGCTGGGTGTTAGACATTTCATTCCCTCTGAACGGAGGGACGGAACGGACTCAATCGAACCGAGTCTGCTCTAATTTTACTTGGCTGCATCTTTTCACAGACCTAATTAGCAGTTTCCCTATGCTTTTAAAGGTTTCGGCGCTTTTCACTTTAATACCTGATTTGATATGACTATTTAAAATATTGATTTATTTAAATATTTTGACGTATATAAGGCAGTTAATTTGATAATGATCAGTGCAGTGGGTTGGTACCTAAATAAACAGTTTTTGTCATTTTATGTCGTTAAACTAATTTTGATTAGTATCATCGATATTAGTATTTGATCCATATTCTATACAAATCTGTCACTGTAAGAAATTCAAATCTGGTAATCGTTCAACAAAATCACAATACGTTCTTGTCACTTTTTTGAGAGGTAAGTAAAGATATAATTTTAAGTAGTAAGATTTTTTATATCTTATCATATTTATTAAACTATATTTTCCTACATCAGTGTGATATTCTGTCTTTGCCCATTTTGTTCTATTTTAGTTCTATGTAACACTATTGCCCAAAACCCTTCAGTAGATGAATACGAAAGACCCGTGGTGACATTTCAACTTCATTATTTCACGATTTCTGCTTCCTGATTTCACGATTTCAACTTCATGAATTCACGATTTCCACTTCATGAATTCACGATTTCACGAATTCACGATTTCACGAAAAAACTTCACGATTTCTTGATTTCACGATTTCATAATTTCACTATTTCTTGATTTCACGATTTCACGATTTCTGCTTCCTGAATTCACGATTTCCACTCCTTGAATTCACGATTTCACGATTTCCACTTCATGAATTCACGATTTCCACTTCACGATTTCACGATTTCAACTTCATGAATTAACGATTTCCACTTAACGAATTCACGATTTCACGATTTCAACTTCATGAATTCACGATTTCCACTTCACGAATTCACGAATTCACGATTTCCACTTCACGAATTCACGATTTCCACTTCACGAATTCACGATTTCAACTTCCTGAATTAACGATTTCCACTTCACGATTTCACGATTTCCACTTCATTAATTCACGATTTCAACTTCATGAATTCACGATTTCCACTTCACGAATTCACGATTTCCACTTCATGAATTCACGATTTCACGATTTCAACTTCATGAATTCACGATTTCCACTTCACAAATTCACGATTTCACGATTTCAACTACATGAATTCACGATTTCCACTTCACGAATTCACGATTTCACGATTTCCACTTCACGAATTCACGATTTCCACTTCACGAATTCACGATTTCACGATTTCAACTTCACGAATTCACGATTTCCACTTCACGATTTCCACTTCATGAATTCACGATTTCACGATTTCAACTTCATGAATTCACGATTTCACTATTTCAACTTCATAAATTCACGATTTCCACTTCACGAATTCACGATTTCACGATTTCAACTTCATGAATTCACGATTGCCACTTCACGAATTCACGATTTCACGATTTCAACTTCACGAATTCACGATTTCCCCTTCATGAATTCACGATTTCACGATTTCAACTTCATGAATTCACGATTTCCACTTCACGAATTCACGATTTCAACTACATGAATTCACGATTTCACGATTTCCACTTCACGAATTCACGATTTCACGATTTCCACTTCACGAATTCACGATTTCCACTTCACGAATTCACGATTTCACGATTTCAACTTCATGAATTCACTATTTCACCATCGTGAAATCGTGAATTCGTGAAGTGGAAATCGAGAATTCGTGAAGTGGAAATCGTGAAATCGTGAATTCATGAAGTGGAAATCGTGAATTCATGAAGTGGAAATCGTGAAATCATGAAGCAGAAATCGTGAAATAATGAAGTTGAAATGTCACCACGGGTCTTTCGTAGATGAATGATCAGCTGTTGTACTGGCTGATTCTGAAACCTAGCTTCATGAAGTAATCCCGATATAATGGTGTAACTTCTTGTTTCCTCTATCTCAATTACTTCTTCGTCGCTGGCTATTTGTGAGGATGTTTATATTGTGGCATATTCTTCATTTTTTAACACGTACACATGAAAAACCATACAATTGTTATCCAACAAATGTGACAAATTTTCATTAAAACGGTTATCAAATGCATTTTAAGTGTTATTACAAAATAATTTTTGCTCAAATCACTCTTTAGTAACTTAATAACTGTATTCTGTAAATATATGGAACTGAGTTGTATGTAAATTAACGCTCATAATATAAGATACAGATGTATGATGTTTGATATCAAAATTAGGTTGCTCTCCATATAGGAAAATATGATGTGTTGATATCTAGTTATGTTGCTCCTCATATACGAAAATATGATGTGTTGATATCTAGGTATGTTGCTCTCCATATAAGAAAATATGACGCTTGATATATATTTATGTTGCTCTCCATATAAGAAATATGCAGCGTTGATATCTTATTATGTTGATCTTTATATAGAAATTCGATGTGTTGATATCTAGTTATATTGCTCTTCATATACGTAAATATGATGTTTTGATATCTAGGTATGTTGCTCTCCATATAGGAAAATATGATGCTTTGATATCTAGTTATATTGCTCTCCATATAAGAAATATGCTGCGTTGATATCTTATTATGTTGATCTTTATATTAAAATTCGATGTGTTGATATTTAGTTATGTTGCTCTCCGTATAAGAAAATATGATGTGTTGATATCTAGTTATGCTGCTCCCCATGTAAGAAAATATAATGCGTTGATATCTAGTTATACTACTTTCCATATAAGAAATATAATGCGTTGATACCTTATAATGTTGCTCTCCTTATAAGTAAATATGATGTGTTGATATCTAGTTGTGAAGCTCTCCATATAAGTAAATATCAATGTGCTGATATTGATCTGAAGGTATGCATCGTTAATTTAAGATTAGGATGTGTTGCGAATGAAGTTGTGTATATTTTAAAGTATATGCACGTGTTTTCATCTTGATAAAATATACCATTTATTGACAGACTATTGACTATTGAAGTTTAATTTATTGATAAAAGGATACAAGCATTAGACGTGTAATGGAGCATAATATGTTGTTCGGTTCAATAATCAAGTTTTCCCCCGAAATTGAACCATTTAAAAACGCAAATAGTGTCCTGTTTGTTTACGTATTCAACCATTGAAATAAATCAAAAGGCATAGAGAAATATTTTGGCGAGGTAATATCTTCTTAAATTACATAAAAGTCATTAAATCATATTCTCTGAAGGTTCTTAAATGATCGTGACTTCCTTAATAATTACGTTACAACTTTTGTCAAGTGCATGTCACCGCCTTCTTGCACTGAACAGTTTTCAATCAAGAGATCACGTGTCTGTGATAAATGGTTAAATATATTTTTAAAATTGACATTTTTCTAAGAAGAAATGAGTTTATACATTTTTTATCCTAAAAGTGAAATCTTCTTTATGTGAAAATCTTCTTTAAAACTGGAGAAATTAAGTTTATTTTGATATTGACTCCCTTCTGACATGAATTATGTTGCACTTCTGGCAAAACGCGACCAATGAGGGTATGAAATATGCGAACATTTCATTAAAAACTGGAAAGAATTTTTCATGATCATTCTAAACCAATATTGCATTCAACAAATTTTAGCGTGATAATACCATTTTAATAGCGCTAATTAGCAAGCAATATAATGTTCAAATTTATCGCAAAACAGTCATACATGTACGGTGAATAAGCCTAGGGTTTAATTAATGACTTTTTAATCTTCGATTAATCAAGTAACGTAACCTTTTCAAATAATAGATACTGAGTATAGAATGATGAACATAAATAAGTATATAATAGATATATAAAAGTTACCTGTTTCAACAGCCATTGTTTTTTATTACAATAACACCAATCTCCTGATGCAAACAAGCAAAACTGTTTTCTCGCGTATTAATACACTAATATAATGACAAAGCTTGATTTAAACCGGCAAACGCATAATATCACTAGGCGACCGTCTGTGTCGTGCTCTATTGATTTGTCTTTCTCTGAGGTGGGAACGAAATCGACATAATGAACTGCTGTGTTACGGAATGCTATGGATGTTTTACTGTTGTGTTTTTTTCTTAATTTAATTTACTCAATTAGATATAACACTCACTAAAATAAAGCACATCTGGTTTTAATCGCGAGAAGATATGCGCGTAAGTTTTAGTGAAACATTTTACCCCTTGTATCACATCGGTTTGTCTAGTTTATAAAGTTGGTATGCATAATTATGCTCTGTGTGTGTGCGTGTGTGTGTGTGTGTGTGTGCATGTTTGCGTATGTGTTGGGGGCTGCGTGCGTGCATGCCTGTGTGTGTTGGGATGCCTGCGCTGCGTGTGCATGTATATGTGTGCGTTTGTGCGGAAAGCGTAGAGATATGGAGCGGAGAATAGATTAATTTCAGAACATTTCGTTATTATTTAACAGGATACATATTTTTATTTTTCCCAAAGTTCTTTATTTTTCCCTGAAGAGTTATATCAAGACTACTAAGAATTCAAAAAGAATTAGATGCAAAAAGAAAATAAACTGTTTTAATATGAACATGTTTTCGCATGCTAAAAAAACTTTCTCTACATATATACCAATACACATAGCGTTATGAAAACTCTGCCTTGAGGCAGAAATGGTGTAATCGCTATATTAAAGCACAGCTGATCATACAATATTCACACAGAACAGTACTTTAAAACGTTTGATTGATTACCATCACGTGTTAGAGACTTACTATAATTTACAAATTAGCACTTACTTTAAGGTCTCCGTTTGTTTTGATTTAGTTCTTTTGAAATGGGCATGACGGTTACTCTGTTTAACGTCTTTTTCAACATTTTTTTTCAGTCATATAAACGACGTTACTGTTACAAAGTATGATGCTCACCTTATTGGAAATGACTAGACGCGTATATTAAGTATACTTTTAAACCATGAATATTACTGCAAACATTTTTAATTAAAGAGAAATTTTGCAAACGAAGCCATTGCATAAGATTTGAAACTTTCGAAACAGCTCACCACTATATAAAATCAATCTCGTGTTGGAATTAAACAAAAAAACATTCCTCGCATATGAATAATAACAGTAATATCCGAAAAAACATGCTTTTATATTGCACAAAACGGGAAAAACAGATATCAATCACAGTTCGTGAAAGTATGCGCCATGCTCCAGTGATTTGTGTTTCCTTCAGGTAAAAATTCAATAGGCGACGTTCTAAAAATGATGCAAAAGAGTCTTTACTGGTGTATGACTTAATATAGTTTACTTAGTTTTATATAACACGCACGAAAGAAATATGCATCTTGAAAACTATGTAAATTGTTATTAAAGCATTTTTCTTATTCACATTTACATAGTGATAGTGATGTAAAAATGCCCATTCCCTATTTGTCACTAAAATATCCTATTTTTAGGTATTAACTTCAACTGCAGAAATACCTCATTAACTGTATTTAACTTATAAAATCTATAAGCAAAAATATTGTATAATTATGTAGAGTTATGTCTTTAATTAAATCTTGTACATAATTCTGTACATAGTCACAATACCAGGTTTAGCAAATCATTATGCTTCGGTATTCCTAAAGTCAATGGATTTGGTAAAAAGTTATTCTGCTATAATGGTTGTTCTTTGTGGAATAACTTGTCACATAATGTTAAACATTATGCAAACATACAACAGTTCAAGGTTTCAATAAAATCATCTTCTACAAAGCTTGTAGTTACATTTGTCTTTTCTATTTATGGTGTGATTCCTTTACTGTGATACTTTTTTAAACTGCTAAAAACTTTCTCAAGTTACCACCATTTATTACAAAGACGTCATTGTTCGTCCAGGACCACAATAAATAAGTGGTTTCTCTTTTTCTCTTTTTTGTGTTATCCTGGGTATATGAATACATGTCCTGGTACATTTTTTCTACAGTTATTGGTATTTTATGTTAGTAATGATTCTTTATTGTCTTTCATTATGTTTTTGTTTTAATTTGTGTTGTACCGCACCATGTATTTTATATACTGAAATAAATAAATCAATCAAAATGTCACGCAGCAAGAGATCTTAGTGGTAGCTCACATGCTCACTGTGTTTAAGTACACATATACTATTTTAAACCACTGAACTTATAATGCGCATAAACATGTTAATTTCATGTATGCGTAAACCGTGTATAGTATTGTTCATATTTTCAAAGATGAAATTTGATTCTCATATACCTTTAAAGGATTTTACACAAATTTCATTTGTTTGTTGTGTGCCTGCTACAGAAATGATATCAAAGGAGCACAGATGAAGGTGGAATATTATTCTGAATCACATGATACTTGAAACTGAAAACGTGCACCTATATTCTCTTAAGAAATCTGTGCGACAAGTGCACTACAATGTATATAAAAAGAAAAAACAATCAACAACAATTTTTGACAATGACAAAGTTTATTCAAAGAAAATTACAGAATGCAATTTTAGGGTAGAATGAATACCTGAAACGTAGTCCTGATACATAATATGTAAGCACTGAATGAAATCTCACTGATTCGGGATTTGTTTTAATAAAGTTGTCTTTTTAGTGTTTTAACGGCTAACCAAAGCCATTTTCCCATCCAATTTGAATGTCAAATAAAATAATGCATAAGCAAATAAGCTTTTCCATTAAAGTAACAAAATATTAACTATCTATGTTATACAACTTCCCAGTATCTAAACAAGTATCAATTGCGGAGCACAGGTTTGTTCTGGTATAGAGCCCAGGAACACTGGTTAGGTTAACTGCCCGATGTTACATTAACTGAATACTGTTGATAACCGGCGTTAAATCCAAAACAAACAAACTAACAAAGTAATTTGACTACATATGTTCAAGTATCTTTATTCGGCTATTCAATGTAATGTTTGTAAAAGGCAGCAAACCTTTGAAAGAAAAACCCAGAGCCGAAATCTAGGAAAGAAAGTGAAAACAGAAACAATATTTTCTATTAATATTTTATATCAAAATTTTGTGATGGGGTCAATCCTTTTATCTCATTTTGGGTCATAATTGGTCGAATTCTTATAATATGCACAATGTAAATACATGAGAGAAACAGGACCAATGTAAACTGTTTACCCGACATTGACCTTGATCTCTTATTCCTGATATTTGTATGAATCGTCTTGTGGCGAATATGTTACCCACGCGAAATAATAATCAAACATGAGTTTTTGTCGATATTTAGTAGCTTAGATGAATAACATGGCTGAAACATTGACATTGAATCGCTGTGGCTACAACTTTTGCTTAGTGAATCATAACTAAGCTTACATGACTTCATCAATTCTACACATCATGTCGGCAGTGTTTTGTTATTGCAAACATCTGTTCCAAGTATGAAACAATCTTTCATTAAGGCGAAAAGATAAAATACAATGACGACGGATGGAAGGGACAAAAACAGCTAAAACAATTTTAACCCAGTAGTTTTACATATTAAAAGATCAATTATCTATTCTGTTGTCTACTACAAGTACGTCATTTGTTGAATAGACTATTCTATAAATTATACAATTTTACAACATATAACTGAAAATGAAATCGCCTATAAGACCTTATTGAGGTCATGAAACGTTCAACTTTCTAAACGAAGCTGCAGGATCGTCGTTCTTTTTTCGTTTCTCCATATCTACTCCATACTTATCGCTTGATAAATCCTTGATATACTGCCGAAATTCTGGTTTCATCATGTCTTCGAGCATGTCGCCTGAAAATGAAAGTTCTTTTCCATGTTAGTTCTACCGTTTGAGCACATCAATAAAATGACAAAAAAAAACAACAACAAGAAACAACAACATACAGATGCAACTGCAGAAATGGCAACACACCTTTTATCTCACCATTTATTTCCATTATACAAATTGAATATATTACACTTTAACATGTGTTGCAAATCAAGCATTCTTTCTCTGGAAGATATATGAATCATTTATGGCTATATTTCGAAACATAGTCCAATGCCACAGCTAAATAATTATATCTTTCACCAAATTATCTTTTCAAAAAATGCAGAGAAAAACTTATTGTATTCTCATTTTGTTATACCTATTATGTTCTTTTGTGAACCGTCTGATGATCCTTTATATTCATCAGGTAAATATTCGTCAGGCAATATATCCATTCCAACACTTTCGTAGATTTTCACAAAACTTTTCCCATGCGTAATGAACTGAAAAAGAAATAAAAATTAGCCTTGAGACAAGTCAATCATACTGTCAACTATCATCAAGAAAATATCTTAATTCTACTGTAAAAGTGATGTTGATTTTGAGACAGGCGTATCAGTAAATAATGTAATTATTTAAGGTAATTGTACACGTGTGATAAATAAAAGTACTGGCGTAATGTCATTTATCATTATAACGTAAAATGAAGCCTTGACTCATAACACAGTAATGATTTTTTTATGAAATTATGGCAATTTATGTTATATTATTTAAATGGCAATTTTCTTATCTATTTAAAAAACGATATTGAAACGTTTGATACATTTTGAATATGTCAAAATAATGTCTCGAAATAGCTTAAAATATACAAAATGTATGGATCTTTTAGTTATGGGTAAATATCTCAAAAACAAGCAGGCAGATATAAACATTTATTTTTTTATCATATTAGAGACAATATGAGGTATAATTTTATGTCTAAAATCGTTTAGTAAACTAATAGATATCTCTGCTTGTAAGTACTGGCCTAAGCCAATAGTTGTCATTCTTTGCAGATCACAACTTTAAATTAAATATGAAAACTTCTATTATTGATATAAACAAAACTTTATTATGTTGGTTATATAAAAAAACTAGGAAATCAATTCCTTTATTTAATCTTAGAAAATTTTAGGGTCTATCTCTACATGTAAAGGAAAATAAAACAAGACTATAAATTTACATTGGTCAACTGTATACCTGATATAGTTCCTAGGTATCTATTAACTTACCCTGTCTTTTATTTTCTGCCGTAGAAATGGATTGAATATTGCCATTAATACATCGATGAAAGCTGGCTCATTGTACATATGTATTGCTTTCAGTCGCATCGGTAGAGCTTTCTGTGGTTAACAAATGCCATTTTTTAAAACATGATGTTTTACATGTTTGAATGAATGCCTACGAAAGGTCTACTTTATATCCAATAAATACGGATTTATAAGACTGGAAGACATCCGCTTATACGATAGGTTAATTATAACAGAAACTTGATGTTTGAGGTTAATTTTGCCAGACCTGGAACACCGGAGGCGCGCAAGCGCCAAGTGATTACGTTCTGGTATAATCTTTAAGAAGCGAATCAAGCTGCTGTTATAAAAAAAAAACTTCTACAAATATTACATATTTATTAACCTCCGTGTGCTAAAACGCATTAAAAAACACCTTAACGTTTCATATGTTCTTCTTAAGTGGAATTCTTTCATTTAGTTCATCATTGAAACTTCGTGACGGCGGTTTGGTTAATGACCTGCTCCAGCCCTACCTTTTAGCCTTAAATTGTCACTGAAAAAGCATGAAAATCCTGAGGCCAATTTGACTATGAACTATGAAATAAAGCGTGGCGCGTGGCCGTTAACTGTTACCTAATGAAATCATGGGTTGCATACACACAATAGAATTTGAATAGCCGCGGAGCAGGGCCTTAAGTACATTGGATTTCCGAGTTTCGTCTACAAAAAAATATATTTTTGTGCTTAAACCTGATTTATATTGGGATGCTGAAAAAGGTTAATCAGTTGTTTCATTCATATGTCGGCAATTCTGCATCTTCATTATATAAGAGCCGAAATGAAATAGTTTATGTTCGTTAGGTTTCATGATGGTTCCTATCGTGTTCCATATTAAGGTAAATTTAGAATTTCTAGCATGAAGGGAAGTCACGGAAATATTTTCTAAATGTAATTTGAAATGTCACTTACATTATAGAAGACAACCGCTTTCTTTGCTACATCAGGATTAGTTATGGCCATCAGAAGAGGTAATGTTATGTCAGTGTAGTCTGCAATACAGACTGTTCCGTATACCTGGACTCTCTCATCAAGCATCAGCCACTCATAAACAAGGAAATACGCTTTGTAGAATTTGTCAAGTGTCCATTGATTGATCAAATCAACTGTCAGCACAGCTACGGACAACATGAATAGAAAAGTGTTTACTCAATTATTGATATTGAATAATTTTGTTTGGTCATGGCTTCAAGGGATAACATGTACATTGGAGCAATAAAAAGCGAGTCTTTTTTACAGAAAAGTCAGTCATAAGGTAAACAAATGAAACAAATAGCCTGAATATCAACTTATATAATCCTCGTGCGGGAAGTATAGTTATTGTGTTAAGCAATCGGATACTACGTGATATAAAATAGTGGATCTGTAGCTATACCTTACAGTTTGCTCAAAATGTCTACTGAAATAAACACTGACAGTACATAAATGTTACTAGTAGTTCTAAAAATCGTAAATAAACACATTTAGTATCATCCCCTTTCAAATGAGAAAATATGACCATGGTGCTCCGAGTATTTATCAAGTCAAATACAGTGGTTAGACTACTTGCATTCATCTAAGATATAAATTTTCCGCGACAGGGAGCAAAAACTTCACAATCAAACACTTTTCATATCCCGTATACCGGATAGCTATCTTCCTGAAAGCAGACGAGGTAGTGAAGTCATGATGATAATAGAAGGGTACATTTTTCACTATAAACGAAACGTACAAAACTGAAATACAATGCAAATGCAATTACCATGCATATTTACTAAACGAAGAATAACTGAAATACTTACAGAACTTTAACAGTACCACTCTACGTCCCATTTTATCGTATTTCAACGGGCATTGGTAACATCTGAAAGTAAACGATTTGTACATCATAATCATATGATGAAATACTTTCAAAACTATATCAATAATAAGTTATTTCAACTGCTACCGTAACGATGTTTGTACACATTTCACACCTTTCTTTATTTTATGCTTCAAAAAAAATCTTCTTACATATGCTCTTATGTATCAGTGGTTTACGGAAGGTCGACATTTCTATTCCCGGATTTCCCACGATCATCAAACGCTTTAAAAGTCTTCACGACCATCAAATGCTTGAAAAGTCGTCATGACCATCAAACGCTTGAAAAGTCATCATGGCCATCAGACGCTTGAAAAGTCGGCATGACCATCAAACGAAGTCGTCATGAACATCAAACGCTTGAAAAGCCGTCATGTGGACTCAACATAAGATATGAATATATTTAGTAAATTCCTGTCTCAACTAATATCTATTGTTTATAGGTGATTTATTGACCTGATGGAATTAAATTTATCTGTTAAAATACCGAAGCGCTATGAAGTGTGAGTACTAACTTCATTCATTACAACAATCTGTATACAGCTGAAGATGTAAAACTGTAGGTAACAATAAGTTGCCTCCATATTTGCCAAATGAATGTTCAACATATTTGGTTAACATACTAACAAATAAGAAAAATCAACAACAACACGTGTAGCGTTTGTTCATAGATAATTATTAACTTCCAACGTTTCGGCGTTAAGCCTTCCTCAGGGAAGAATAACAATAATTTATATAAAAAACAACGGACGTGACGTCGTTAAACAACGTCGCGTAAAAAGGCGGTAAAATGTATACAAAGTTTAGATCTACATTATTTACAATGTTAAATAAATTAAAAATAACGTTCCTTTAAACGGATTTAACAAACATACTGAGTAAATTGTCGGATAGTGTTTATACAAAATTTCCTATACTTATGTATATAAAAAACAGAAATAGGAAAAAACAACGATATACTCGGCATTACAATATGTAGATCAATACAATTAGTTGATTGGTCAATTAATATCAAATAAAACTTTAGAATTTAAACCATCTGGATAGAGCGTTTTCAGTTTATGTATCCACACTGTTTCTTTGCAGAGACGATCAATGTCATTTCTTACAACATCAATAGGCATAAAAGAAAAGTCCTTTAAGCAATGACCTCGTAAATTGAAATGTGATGCAACCATTGAGGAAAAAGTAGGGTCAGTAAAACTATTAATATCAAATCGGTGACTGTTCATGCGTTTTGATACAGGTTGCTTAGTTTGTCCCACATACTGTTTGTCACATTTTTTGCAAGTAATCAAATAAATTACACAGTTACTTTTACAGTTTACGTTATGATGTAAACTGTATGCTTGACCAGTCATTTGACTGGTAAATTCTGAACCTGTTTCGATTTTTTTTTTTTTTTTTTTTTTTGTTAACGTACTAAGAGGTACTGCGTAAACTGAATAACAAACCAATCAGTGACTCAAAAATTTGAATCTCACTGGTTTCTAATTGGATGATTAGGAGAGTTAAACTCTAAATGTATTACAGTAGCGATTTCTAACATGATAACAAATCGCAATATTAATTATCTTCGGTAGGTTATTCAGGTATTCCTCGTATTGATTTCGGCAGATGAAAGACGATGCGTAACAACACTTTCGATCTATTTTTATGACAAATCAATGGTTACCGTAACGACCGGCAAGTATAAGAGTTGCTAAGCTACCTTCCCCAGATACAGACTATATCTAAAACAAAATCAAGAAAATTCAGCTGTTTCCAAAACACTTAATGGCATTAATTTGTAACAGCTTGTTAATATCATTCGTTGTTTTTTTTCAATGTTTTTTTTATGAAATAAAAATATAATAAGCAGCAAGCAAACGTTTTAGGCTATATAAATTCACTAGACCTTATTGTTTGTACTTTTAATAATTCAGAGATATCTAGTAGGGGTTACATCAGGTACAAGGTTTTATATTTGAACAGTTTTAGCAAATTTCTGTGAAAAACAATTAAATCCGGACTACAATTAGGGAACAGCCTAACTTTGGCATACTATAAAGCCATTTTGATAACCTTATTATTGATGACTAAATGTACTCACATGAAATATTTAAATACTTTCCCTGTTCATTTTTCCGCATAAAATAACCAAAGAAACTGGTAGTATAAGACAATTCTAATTGTCTATTTTAGATTGACAGAAGCACAGATCAGTTTTATAGAAGCACTTGGCAATAACAAGAACGTTTCCTTCTGACATTGTGTAATAACTAGGTGATATACCCTGTTTTGAGGATTTCTTGCGTAAGTTCATCTGCTGGGTCAGCATCGCGAAACCATTCTGGACTATTTGTTCGCCCTTTCCAGTAATTTTCTAGTGTCTCTCGCGCACCAAGCTGGCTGAACTTTCTTACCCGCAAGAAACGAAGAAGGAAAGCGAAATCTGTAATTAAAATTGAATCAAATGAAGACGAAACCAGTACCTATATTAAAATATATGAGAAAGGTTTTACTTTTCTTTAATATAAGCAATGACATTTTGTCTTTGTCTGTGACTGTAAAAAGTCAATATACGTTTAAAGGGGATATTTTATGAATTAGACAGTGTATTTTATTCATACTATATAATGCAAGAATAAAAAAGCTATATTACTTAAAGCATTTTAAACCTTTATTTACTCTCCAGTTAGGCTGTAAATATTGGATGAAGTCTGGAAACGTTTCACCTTACACATAAAATATATTTCAATACTATTTCTAAGCTATCTGTGAGCTATCATAGACATTCTAAACTATTTCTTCTATTATTCGTTCTGTATTGCGAACGATTAAAAAACGAAATACTATACATAATAGAAACAACAAGGCCTTGATAATATATTTTGTATGTTTGAATAATATATTTTATATTTTTCAAACCTGTAGGAGACTTTAACCAGTCTTGATCCACCACCCATTGCCTTAATGTTTCAACTGCTATCTGCGTGTCCTTATCATTTAATTCGTGTAGCTCTTCCTTAGCTTTCTTCTTCCCTTCCTCATCTAGTTTACTGACAAACTTAGCATCACCTACAATAAAGAATGTTTAGGTAACATATGTATTATTGAAGTAATGTACTGTACAATCATAATAAATTAAATGTTACCTTCCTTGTGGAGACTTTACATTTTAAATTACATGTTTAGGTCAATATTAGAAACGACCTGTATTATGTTCTTGAACAGCATGCATAATTTGATTTATTAGCCCAAAAAGTTGTTTAAAACGAATCGTGTTGCTACTGTGAGCATGTATTTCAAGAGGTTTAGTATGTTCTCTTTACACTAGATTTCTCTGCAGTCCCCCAGAAGGGTAACCCTGCTTATTATCAGAAATTTAGTACATTATAATGACGTCATCTTTTTGTTATCATATATAGAATGTAATCCATGAAGGATAACACATCAACAGTCGTGAATATCTGCGTCTATTGTCCACAAATAATAGATGGGAAATAACGCAGTTTGCTAATACACATCGTGTATTACTACCATAGACTTATGGCTGTTTTCCAAAGTCTTCAAATTGCGGACAATAACAGTGTCACATATATCCTATACAACGTATTCGTTTTATGCAATAATTGTTTTGTTAAACTAAACAGGTCTTGCAGAAACAGAAAGGCAAAAATACGAAAATTCGCAAAGCAAGACTATTTGATTTGATCTGATGCAGAAAAATACTATATGGAACAAAAAGCACAAGTATTTTATGTTTATATATTTTACATAAAATATATATAATCCATGCACGAATTGACTATATAAAGGATTATTAACAATAGGAGGTCATCTAGCAAATGGGTTTGTTAGCGTGGCTAAAATTACTGGAAATGCATTATTCCAGTGTGCAAGAATATTTTAAGAGGAATTTTAATAGCAGCTCGGCTTTTATTGTAAACAAATTAAATCTTTCTTGAAATCATGCTATTTCCTAAAGTGGTAATGCTTTATTATATCATATATTGCGAATTTTTAGTTACTAAATAAATAAGTAGGAGAATCAATAAAAGGTGCAACACTTCCTTTAGTAAGTAATAATAAAAAAGTTATTAACTGCGTTGCGTTTGTATTATCTGTGTATATTGTAAACTCTCAAGAAATATGTATACACTAAAACGCGTTAAAGTGTTAGTCACTATGCAAAATAGAAATAAATAAATTGTACTATCAGTATTATTAAACCCATGACAATTTTGCTTCATGTATTTTTGTATCTAAATTATGCTTAGATTATGAAAAATGTCTTTATTCGTGCGATATACCGTTACATGACAACAGATTAAAGCTACCGATTTTATGAAGCATAAGTACGTTTAAATTTACATATTATATACTCACAAGGCAAATGAAATTTATGCTACATATAAACAGACAAATCGAAAATATAACATAATTCAATGTCCTCCATTTTTTTATATTTTATTAGAATGACATATTTCAAAATGAAAAAGAATACTATGATCGTTCCAGTAATAAGCTACGGGAAAACAATTTTCAGTTTGGACACTGGTTCAGTCTGTCCTTTCAGAAACATTTATTCAACATATAAAGTCGTAAACTGTTAATATAAGATGGAACAAATAAAAATGTACCTGGTTTTGTGGCCATTGTAAAAGAATTCCAATTTGCCAGCGAAACTCACTTCTTTACTTAATAATAATATAAATCGTCTGTCACATTAATATATAAAAAAGCTATAATCATATAACAAGTATGTGTCATCTTTTTAAACAGACAAACCGATATCAATCAAAGAATGTGAATGTATGAGTCGTGCTCCATTGATTTTTTTATGTTCCCTCAGGTAAAACAACGATGCGAAATGAAATGCTACTGTGCTTTACTGTGTTTTTTTTTTCAGTCTTAATCTAATTCACTAACTCACCTTGCTCATACACATCTGGTTTAAATCGTGATGAGCTCTCTGTATAAGTCTTTGTACAGTGGATTACTCCTTAGAGGTATCACTATTTAAAGTTTCATAAAGCTAAAAGCCTTTTTATTTTATTTTAAAATCAGATAAAGCGGATGTTATCATGCGGTTAACTAAATGAAAATAAAAAGTACAAACTTAATTATGGTGTCTGTGTTCAAGTACACGCCGCTCTTATGATGGATAGATTCAGATCAAAAGTGCATGACCGCTGAAACATAAATAGTAAAAGTGCTACATGTTTTATAATATAAAACAGTTTCAACAATTAGTAATAAATATTATTATCATTCTTATTATACCAGATTTATATAGCGCGCCCTTTTTATGATAAACACATTCAAAGGCGCTCTACATACGTAGCGCAAATTCATCCTCTACTAGTACAGACACAACGATCTGACCAGAGGGACAGAGTGTAAAATTGTTTATTTTGATTACAAGTAAAACAGGTTTACGGACACTCATTTTTTTATACACTAATACATGTACTTCTATTGACTTGTTACAGTCTTATTTTATCAGATAATCTTCTCAGTTTGAATTTTGAATAGCTTTTGGATAAGGGATTACGGGTTACACTGCACTGTAAAAATCGCACTTTCTTTCACTAGTGTTGTAACAAGAACTAGACAAATTACGTAGGAACATCTTAGTTCAAAATTTAACGTTCATTACATTTAGCCGGTATATTGATTATTTAAGAGAAATTATGTACTTTTGGCTACAGTTATTTCTGTATAAATCTGTATAAATCGACTTTTGCAAATACACAATTGAAACTAAACGCATTTATCTTACTATTCTTTCTTTCTGAATTGCAATTATATAACGTAAAATAATGGTAACGTAAAAAAAAACAATCGAGTTCAATGTAGCATCGTGTGAATTTTACTATCGTGATGAATTGTTATTTTACAAAATATATGTCTGCACGATGATATGAAATAAAAAATGATCACTTTTTGTATGAAATACCATAATATATTGACTGGATTTACCTTAGAAATATTCAAATAATAAACGAATGCTAAATATCTAATTATGTAGATGAGGTAATGTAAATGACATCGGGTTATGTTATAGTGTGTAAATATATGATTGCAAATACACTGTTCTTAAAACAGCATCCGTTTTAATAGAATCTTTATTCGGAATTTCTTGAATGTTTGAGGAAGCCATTCAGCTGACTTACAGAAGGTTTATGGGTCTACTAATATTCCAAGAAGCATCTGGGGGTCTTCCTCCACCTTCAAAACCTGAAGAGTCGCACTATGACATAAACCCAACCGAAATCAATATCAAGCTCACTTGTTGTTAAGCATATTTAATTGACTGTGTGAACTTTACTACACAGTCCATTGGATAGTTTAAAGTGTAATATTAGAAAGAATTCTTTAAGTGTTTCTTTTGGCAAATTTGTATCTTGCTTAAAACAGACAGGGTTATGCTATAAAATCTTAATTATAATAGTCCTCTAGTTATATAGTATATGCTCTTTTTATAAATTATTTCAGTACAGGAAAGTCATCGAAAAAATACCGGACACAATGCGATACGGGATATCTTCTATGACATGAGTGACTGTATAATATGGGTTCTACGAGCGGTAGCCACTTTTCAATTAGCACAGACAAAATTACCACCGATTCCCGTTTACATTAATATTCTCAATGGAATATCAGAACATTTATATAGGTCGCCCGATAACAGAATGCGTGAAATTAGACATCATCGACCAGACAAAAATAGGATAAACCAGATGTGATAAGCCATTGTCACAGTCAGTGACAAGACATATACATCCTCAGGCTATAGATTCTTGTTTCTGACTTTAAAATCGGACAATATGCCATAGCATATGAATAATTAACAAAAGCAGGCATGTTAGAGATGTACATGTACTTATACATACAAATATCTTCCAAACCTGAAGAGATAAGAACACACTAAAGAGAAGCAATTTGTTGACTGGTTACTATTAAAGATAATAGGTAAGGGTAGATTTCTCGGAAGCACAGAGCACTAAAAACACAGTCTACAGCCACTCATTTGCATAGTAGTACCACAACAAAAAGAAGCTGTAATGGAAAAAAATATTTCAGACGGGTTGCTACAAACATCCAACAATTACATATCAATTTATGCTAAATATAGATGGAGGGGAAGGACATGGTAAGGGGCAAAACGTCTGCTTGTATATCATCACTAAAAATTAACTTCATTGTAATGATCTGTTAAATAGTATTAATTTTAATTAATATCAGTTTGATCAATTTGTAATCGGCAACATGCATTTCATGTTTTAAAAATCAAAATTCATAAAAGATAACCTGGTCTCCGAAAATTATAAAAAAAAGGTTTAAGTTCAAGAGAATATCTTCAAAACATAGACATATTTGATAAACGGACAACATCTTTGCCAACAATCTAACTGACCATTACATGTTCTTCCTTACTGCCACGTACGATGGATACAGGAAATATTGCTAAAACGCTGTCACCCCTCCCCTACCCCTATCAAGCTTTAAAATGAATACCATTTGTAAAGAAATAAACTAAACAACTGCTGAAAACTATATTCAACCTAGTTCTTTGAAATTTCAGCACTGGGACATTACTGCAAATGCATCAAATGGAAAATACAGTTCTTTGAAAATGGCGAGTTTTTAGAGGCGCTTAACTGTCCGAAAGAGTGGACCCTTTATGCAGCCCTTTTTGCGGAATTCATTATATATACAAATGTATCAGTAAACTGACAGTTACTGTGTAGAGTAATATATAAGTTATATATGCAATTAAATTTGTATGTGAAACAAACTTTTCTCTCTATAATTAGGTGTTGTTTTTTTGTTGATTTTTATTTTTGATTTTCTCTCTCTCTCTCTCTCTCTCTCTCTCTCTCTCTCTCTTAAATGTAAGGCTAAGTCTTAACCTACGACTTGTCTCCCTAACTGGCTAACAGTCATCAAAACGTCACGTGATAATGAAACTCGGTCAATATTTAAATGTGAGACGAACATTTAAATGCACTTCTTGTCTGTTTATCAAACTCTTTCTCAATAACATCAATACCATAAAAAACACGAATAAAGATACTAGACAAAACTTAAACAAGGAAAGTATTAACATACAATTCCGCTATATTCATTAACCCTTAGCCTGCTGGCGGCAGATGATTCTGCCATTGCGACCAGTGCAGACCAAGATCAGCCTGCACATCTGTGCAGTCTGATCATGGTCTGCACTGTTCGCTATTCAGTCAGTAAATTTTCAGTGAAAACCCCTTTGAGTAATAAGTGGCACTGTCCAAATTGAAAGATGGACCAGTCCTTTATAGAAATATAGCAGGTTAAGGGTTAAAATGAACCGGCGTATCCATTGGCATCAGATCAGAATGGAAATGCCGCTGTACATGTTATACCTTACTCGTAGGTAGGCTATAAAAAAACATGGTCATAAACGGGAAAATATACCAACCCATTTAAATCGCGCATTTCTCAGCTAAAACACGCAGTTCGTTAAATATATATCCAGGTACTTTACGGTTAATCCAAGTGTTTATAAATTCATACAATTGTTAAATTCCGAACGAAAAACAGTACTCCGTAGGTTAGCAGCTTTTTGTTTAAAAGCTTTTCAGAGACGCGATAACGCATAGGTTAACATCATTATGTTTACATTTTTTTATATATAATAATAAAGAAAAAATGTACCTTTTACACAGGTTATCTTTGTAGCGACACTCTCTATGTTTTTGAATTATTATGCTGTGTTGAATGTTAAAAATCCTACATACCCTTGACTCAAACTACTTTATCCAGTTGTTAATATCTCATTGCATGTATTGTTATATTATAATATGTTTGTTATGATGATGAGTCTTGTACTTAAGTCAAATAAAATTTCTGTTCTGTTCTGTTCTGTTAAATCTGTACTATGGATACTGAACAAGTGGAAATTCATCTTCCATAGTGTACTGGTCGCATTCCTTTAATATTTCTTATCTCAGATAAAAAACGCATAGATTATAGTTTCATCAATGTTACAAAAAATAATTCTTAGATGAACTTCCCTAATGAAGTCCCAAAAATATTCTGATTGGCTGATTTAGAAATGTATGTCAATCGTCATTTAACTACACGTGACGCTAAAATGTGTATATGCAGCATAAATGTCTAAATGTGACTTTAATAAATAGTACGAGCTTGTACAATGTATGGGTTCATATTCAAAATCATTTGTAAGATTAATTTCATTCATCATTTCATGTTTTATTGTAAAATTGTGAATATTTTACATTCTGTTTTCTTTTTTTTTTGTATACATTTCCTCTAACATACGCACACTGCTGTGGCCCTTGGACCGGATGTTCATTAGGAAAGTTCACGCAAGTTTTTCTGTTACGTTGACGAAAACATAATATATATGGAATATCTCTGCAATATGAAAAATTGAGACAATAAGACTGGTGTACGATGGAAGACAAAGTCAATATGATTGGTACCTATTCATCGAACTGCGCGTTTAAGGCGAGAAATGTATGGTTGAAACGGGTTATTTTACTGTTCATGACCATGGTTCCTATTGTATTCCTAGGGGTAGGGTATAAATGTACACTGGCATATTCTTTCTGGTCTGGTACCAGTGACCGTTGCCGAGTTGTAGCGATGGCTGACTTGGAAATCATATGAGCCGCGCCATGCGAAAACCAACATAGTGGCTTTGCGACCAGCATGATCCAGACCAGCCTGTGCATCCGCGCAGTCTGGTCAGGATCCATGCTGTTCGCTTACATGCTGTATCTCTAATTGCAACAGACTTTGAAAGCGAACAGCATGGATCCTTACCAGACTGCGCGGATGCACAGGCTGGTCTGGATCTATGCTGGTCTCAAAGCCACTATGTTTTTTTTCATGGCGCGGCTCATATGCCCCTGTTTGCTGTTTGTTTGAGACCACGCGCGGGGTGCAGAATCATTTTCACCAGTAAGGAAGCAGCTGGATTATGGAAGGTCAGTGAGACTATATACCCAAGTGGCATCTCGTGTAATGGTCTCACCCTTCCAGCAAAAGCTAAAAAGGCTATAAAACTGTAATAAAACATTTGAAAATATTTTTAGAACGCTGTAGTGTGCACTTTTGTATCATGATTAGGCACTTTGTACGGCGCCGTGAAATTAAAATTGTCTATAATTATGCTAATTAAATTTGCATTGCTTTCCGAAACATAAACTGTTGAAGAATAAATTGATCAAGCATAAATAGTTTTCAATTAGCGTGATAGATCTGATAAAATCTTGAACTATTTACCAATGTATTTGCATTTCTAAGCAATAAACTAAATCATGCAAGAGATACATATCTTGATATGCTTTATTAGTATTATATCTGTCTTCTTAAAATGCAACTAGGTATATGCGTAGGTATTGATAATCTGTTGTTGTTGTTGTTTTTTTTTTTTTTTTTTTTTTTTTTTTTTTTTTTTTTTTTTTGTTTTTTTTGTAAATTAAATCTAGAAACTATAATTATTTATTCAACTTGCGTTAATAGATTTTTTAACCGTTGTAACTCACCTGGAACTAAATGCTGAATTAAAAATAATGTTTAAAAAGATGTTCACCGAAAGTGTTACGCATCAATACATTTTTGTTATTTTCAGAAAATGGGAGGGCTATTATCTTGTATGATCTATGGGTACATAGTTCCGAGAAAACGAAGAGCATTTCAAAAACTCCTACTGAAACCGATTAACTATTGTTTCAAGTATCTAACTTGATAACCTTCGAAAACACAGCTTTGTTGCACAGACAAGATCTGACACAAAAAGCAGTAGTTAAGATTTACAAAAGAGTGCTTTAACCTTATTTATGCACGATGGGCGGTTAAACGTCGGGCGTAATAAGCCCGAGTGAATTATTTGTACGACGTATTACCGCCCGAGTGTATAAATAGTGTTAAAACACGGTTTTGTTATAAATTATTTCAATTCTAATATGCCTTTAATCTCAAACAGTAGATAAAATATAGTAGCGCTCTTTCTTGGTCGCAACAAAAACTTTGACGTCATCGCACGTTATCGTGACGTCATTCTAGCGTAAGCGTGTTTTAACAAAGACAAGCATATTAGAATGATATTTAAAGTGGCATTATGCGAATCTTAATGGACATTCATAGTTTGTTTTGGGTGAATGGTTTATAAAAGCAATTTAGCAATTTTCGGTTGCTGTGCATTTAAATCTGTTACATTAACGATGATGCCACATTAGTTTTTGAAGTTGGTGCTTTAGAAATAAAGAAATCGGACTAATAAAATAATAGTTATTTCTCCAGTCTTCTACGCAGTAATCTCTCTTACCTAGAGGTAGGAATTTCTGAAATTGAAGGAAAGCAACCCCTGTGTGCAGTTTGACTTTTCTAAAAAATACTGTTCCAGTCAAAATAAAAAGTCATATTTGGAAAATGATTATTTCGCACTGGTAACAGGAAGAGTTTGGTGTAGTGGGTTAAAAGCTATAATTTTTTCCATCCTTTGTACACATGCGTCTGTTTCAGCAGGAGTTTGACTTGAAAAATGCCCATAATTCCACTTGAATGCTTAATCTTCATGTTTTGGCCTTTCTATCTGGTTGAAAAGCCAATGGCGTGAACAGGATTCCGTAGTAAGCAGCATGAATCTGTATTTTCCATTTCATGTAAATAATTGTATTGATAACTTTGCCATAGCTTTTCTTGAAAACAAAACGCGTCCAGACTCGCAAGAACAGAATTACATAGTTTTATGTTCGTCCCTGTAGATGTTTTAATGAAGCATCTATATTCTATAACTTTTAATGTATCACAAATCTCTAAATCTCTAGGGCTAAGTTGTTGTTCGTTATCTTGCAAAAAGCAATTAAAATTGCTCATTAAAACGCCCAGAACAACGGAGCTCTTGATTATGACAGATCTATCTTGGGTACTATGGAGTCAACAGGACTTTCAATTGCACTCCTCTTTCTTTTAACGTTTAGTCAAATTCACGCAATATTTTCACAAAAGTCTATCAAATTTAAGAGAAATAGCCTTTTTGATCATTATGTCTGCAAAACTAGGGATGTTGTTTTCGATAAGGTAGGGCAAATAAGTGTTTTAGAATGTAATGCCTTCTGTAAAATGTCAAAAACCTGTTCAGGTACCTTTCACGTACCAGATTCCATGCGCTGTGTTGGCTGTAAAAGGAAAATGTCTTGCAGTAACAAAGGAGTTGACGGAATAATGGATGGTTCCTTGTACTATGAGGAAAGCGGTAAGTTATTAATTTGATAAACAAATTTACATAAGTAATGAATAATTAAAAGTTTTGACAAAATTGTGCTGATGAAAGTTTTATATATAATTTGCACATGTTGCTTGGTATCAATGTACAAAATACATTGTAGCCAAATATGAGAACAAGATCACAATGCTTGATTCACTTGTTACTACATTTATTTCAACTAGATTATTTTCCTATATACTGTGTCGTCTCATTTGTGTTCAACTGACATTCGTTTACATGATATTGTTTAATTCTACAGTATATACACTACGAGAATATATGTCCTCAGGTAGAAACTTTAGTAATGGAGTGAACCTAGGACAGGGTACTGGTCAACAAATGTAACATGAATATTTGATAAAGCTGACACCAATGCTGTTTCCTTTTATTAGATTTTTCTTTACTTTTGGCTGATTGCTATCAAATAAAAATTTAGCATATTAATGTCTAGTTGAAAGTAGTACAGACCTAAAGAGTCCTAACATTTCTTTTTTCACCATGCCCGTTCTAAATAATGTTATGTATACATAACATTTTATCAAAATCTGTATGTTCCTATCGCACATTAGGTAAAAGTGACGTCGTAAGACTTTTAAGTCCCGAAAGGAGGTAGTAGATAGCGAAAAATGAGTTAAATCAGAAGTCTGTTGTTAACAAACTCATTCTAAAAAAAGATCTCAAGACTTGGCGTCCTTGCATTTAATTTGCTCCTGACGTTTGCATTTTAAATGCCACCTTTGAGCGGTGTTCGCTATTTTAATGTGGTGAGTTAAAAAACAAATCCAAAATAAAAAATAACAATAAGTATCTGTTCATGTCAGTTTTGAATGTTTACAATTTAAAATTTAATGTGCAAGTACAATGTGTATTTAGCCGTGAGCTGTTTTAGTATGAATAACTTGCAATGTCCTGATTTTTTCACATCTCAGACGTTAATTGAAAATATGGAATGAAATCTTACTTGTGTGCGACGCGGTATAGTTAAATCACAATCTTTTGAAAAACAAACACAGTACCTTCTAAATAAAACAATATTTAGTGTAGTAATGTCCGTTCCACAGGCATAGGTGAATGTGCGAGGGAGCCGTGTTTGAACGGTGGAACATGCGTGGATGCTACTGAAGGTTACACGTGCAGCTGTAACAGCGGATATAGCGGGCCAAACTGTGAAGGTAATAGATTGAGTTTATACTAATAGTATATTACATGTACGTTCCTTTTTGTTCATAACACACAGCAGTAATAGTGAATAATACCGGAAAACTGTAAAGGTAATTTAGTTGAGTTTTAACAATAATATGTTCGTGTTTGATCCACAAAACAACCAACAGCAGCAGCGAATATGGCGGGCAAATCTTCGATGGTACTTCAAGTTAGTTTATACTATATTACAACTGCGCGCAAAACCGCTTTATTTCGCCAGATGTCTAAGGTCCTTTTTACATATAATTTTAAATATATTCTTGGATGTAGAAAGATGTTTTCCTTCTGTTGCCTTTGCGAGTGTAATGGTTTCACCTGGCTTTACACTATCCTGTGACTTCGGAATAAGATGGGGGTAAGAGTGAGGTTAGAGTCACCATCAACTCCCAAGTGGTAGTTTTTCCAATGACCATTCCAAGGCGGTTCTACACTGTGTTCCTTTATTTCTCTGTTTTATCCTTGTATGTTTGCTTTGTATGTGTGTTGTGTACTTGTGTGCGTGTGTTGATCGTGTGCGCGTCCGCGTGCTTAGTTTGCGTTTGGAGAGACTGCGATTTCAGAATGTGGCTTGCCCTATTGGATATTCTTCCTTGATGTTTTACAAAAAATGTAGTCGTGTATATGTTTTAACAGTGTAGACTTAATGGCTGATATTGTCCGATATTGTTCCAACAAAACATACACCGAAATGGTTTTATATTGCAGTGTCAAAGATATAAAGATAAAGATTTAAAAATCCACCGAAATGATTCAAAATCTGTTCTATGTCATAAATGGCAAAAAATGTCATGCTCTATATGCTTATGCCAATGGACGGATCCAAAACTGGAAATCGTTAATGATTACATTATTATAATACAAGAATGTCCAATCGGGACTGTCAAATACGACCGACCAAATTTACATAATAGAACAAGTGCGCTTTGTTCGTGGTACCGCTTGTGAAAATAGAATAACAATACAGGAAGGAGATCGACAAGAACTAGAACCGCCTATAAAGTATTTAAGAAGATCACTTAGAGTTAAAAAATAAAAGCAGCCTCTCGGTTGGATGGCGTCTTTTCACGAATGGTAATGAAATGTATAACCTCCTTGATGTTTGAACGGTAACTGGCATAATATTCTCAAACAGTGAATGTTAAAACGATTGAGCAATATGTGTTCAAAATGTAATTGTATGATATTCTTAAATTTCAGTTTGGCACACGCTTATTATTTTAAATGTTTATTTTCTGATTTCGCGTGTTCTTCTATACAACTTTTGAAATCGCAGACACTCTTTATTAATTCCTTTTTTGAAATCTGTATCTGAATTCTCGTACGCTTAAATAAGTTTTAAAGCTTTGCATTACGAACTTATTTTACTTAATCAGAAAATAATTGAATTTAGTGTGGACATTTTTTTCGCTAATACCTATATGGACGATACGCTAATATATGGGTTATGTAATCATAAAAGCGTATCATTTTTGTAACAGTTATCAACTTCACAAAATAATGAGCTACTTGAACATTTTCGTTACAGATGGCGGGGTGATTGAGTACTATAGTGCGAGGACGATGAACTCATTTCAAAGAGGGCAGGCGTTTTTAGAAAATAATAATGTGAACCCCTTCAACCATTTTGTTTTCTCGGTGAAGACATCGAGAGACGCATTTATTTTACTACAGAGCGACAGATATGACTATAGTACAAACACAGAAAGTAATTGTGACATAATCATAGGTGGCTGGAATGGTAATAAAAGTCAAATCCGTAGAGACAATCATAAGATTATGAGAATGACACCCAATATCCTCTCACCGGATGAATACAGGTAAACATATTAGAGAACGTTGTGTGGGTATTTCGGAGTTAACCAGGTAAAAACTGTCCTTTTCAAATAGTTTTTAGATCCATAGTACTACTCTAAAGGTGAAGATGATTTTCTATGAGGTTTTGTTTTGTACATTTTGCATCGTTTTAAATTTAGTAAATGCCATTTAATATTAGCAGCAAAAGTTGTTTTGCTATATTACACCAGTTTGATAATTAAACTACCAAAAATCAACATTTCTTGTAATCGCCATCATTGCATTGATATGACTTAGTTTTGTCTCTCTTTTCAACTAAGGGTCAACTGTGCCGGTTCCAAAAAGAAAAACGAAAATACAAAGACAAACAACAATTGTATTTTTTTTTTTAGATATTGAATACCATTTTAATAGTTCAGATGTGTTTTTTTAACAATGCTTCTGTATTTAACATATGCGGCCTTCTCTCGACTCACATGGCTTTGATGAAAACTAATAGCGGTACAGTCATTCAGAATGTCACAATGTTTTAGTAAATATATCAAGTCGTCATGTAAGATAATTACATTTAATTTATATATGACTTGACCAGTTGAATTCTGGCATGAACAGGCTACATTTAAATAACTCATAATGTTTGCATTTTAACTGGCTTATTACGCATCTTTAACTGATGTATTGATGTAGGAATGTGTATCAATATAATTCTATAAAAGTTACTGAAACATTATGATTTTTGTACACATCGATCTACTGTACACCATTTTTCGTTTCATAACAAGTTGATTCACGAGCATTAGAAACATTTGTCAGCAATGATTTTAATGCATCTGAAATCAAAGCAAAGATATTTAATTTCAGGTGGTTCTGGATATCGTGGAATGAAACAACCATTTCCGTTGGCAAATCAGACCAGATCGGCACAAACGATATATTCTCCTTGTCCGAAACTCAGTTTGACCTCAGAGCTATTGCAATAGGATCAGGACAGACATCGTCCGTGTACTGGAGAATCCCAAAAGGTATTACAGGGAGGACATTCGGTGAACTAAAATAATATGATATATCCTCATTTTAATAACCGTCCGATTTGTTACTTCTGTAATAAGCTTGCCGTAAGTGGAAAAATTATTTATACAAAAACTAAATTTATTGAAATGCAAATATTATTATTTTATACTGATTTAGAATACCGGACAGAAACAATATCTCTTTGCATATAATATAAACATATAGACTAAAGTCTTCACACTGTCAGATCCTTGTCCCGATGCTATAAGATAGTTCCACAAAGATTATTCCACAAGAAAAAATAACTTGAATAAGCTTTTATATCAACTTTCCAGCAACGAAGTCAAAATAAATTACACTAAAGTGCTCAAACATTGTTTTAGGTGTAGAAATGGTTTCCTAACACACGTCACATTTTAAAACGTTGTAGGACTTAAAGAGATGTGCTATTAGTATTGTACTATAATAGATAAAGGCTCAGCAATAGTTCTTTCCTAACATAATTATGTTTAGTAAATAAACCTTTTTCACAAACAGGAATGAATGAATGTGATGTATATCCATGTTTAAACGGGAGTACATGTAAAGATGGTGTTAATAATCGAACGTGCATTTGTCCTGAAGGATACGAAGGCCAAAACTGCGATGGTGAGATTAAATATATTGACACAAGTGATCTTTAACCGTGAAATGCATGAATAAAAAGATGTCAATTATTAATCAAAAGTTGGGAGATTCGTTTTTGAATCCAAACTAAGAGGAGCTATAAATATTAGCTTATAATAGTTCTTTTTCTCGGAATATATTGCAGTTTAGATATAATGTAAACCGTATTCTAACATGGTGTGATTTTTGTCATTTGAACACAAAATGGAGGAGCCAAGTGTTTCATATTCTGCGATAAACAAATATCTATACGCCTTGTGGCAGAACATTATGTCGTCAATAATGATTTCAAATATTCAATTCAATTAATTAGTTGAATGTAATTCATTGTACTTTTTATCATTATGTCAAAATAAAACAAAATGATTTCTTCTGGTAGTACAACGTCTGATTTCCCACGGTTTATCGTTCAGATATTTGGATACTTAACTTTTCTGACAATTGCCGTCCTGCTTCAGATCCTGTGTATCTGAGCCCTGAGACACTAAACGACGCAAAGGACTTGACTAATTGAGACTAAAAGTATATTTTCCACGTATGTCAGACTGAGTACAACTGTCGTTGTTTAGCCTTATTTTCTTTTACCATCAATTCGTTCTGTTTTTATTATTTCAGTAAGATGTGTCTAGACTGAATGGTATTTGATCAGGTAAAGACATTGCTTGAAGCAATATATTGACCATTTCTTAACAAACATAATTGCATGATCATTTAAATATAGTAAGCTTCATAAGCATTTATTAACATTTCAATTTCACAGACAGAGAGTTGTTAAGTGTAAGTCTAAATGTATCTTAAAATTGCCTGACTGGCGGTTTGCAGTTTGAGTTTTAGTATTATCAGATATCAATTTCATAGAACTCTTGAATATGCAAATATACTTCTATTTTAATGCTTATCTTCAGTTAGTCATTTAAGAATATGATATTTTCATCAAAAGCTATATTTTTCAGATTTAGAGGTTTATACAATAGAGGTTTCAGAATATAGGACAAGGCATATGGATTCCTGTACTTAAACTGAAATTGTTTTACAAAAGCAATATTTACGCTCGTACATAAAATATATGATATAAGTGATATTTCCTGGAAAGTTAACATTTTATTCACTCTGCATGTAGTAGTGGAAAGTATTTTTATATGTATATTTGTAACTGTTATAACTATGGTGGCTGATTGTTGCCATTTCTTACTGTAGCACGTCAATACGAAACACTAGCGGGCCTATACATTAAAACTCGTATTTGACAGAAATCAACCACCATACACAATTGAATAAACCTTATCGGTAATACATTTGGACTAATCAATGTTAGCCACGTAACTATGTTCAGGCATTACACGTGTCAAATGTTTAGTTATCCACTTCATGGAATAAATAAATTAAATAATGATTTTGGTTATAACATATGTTAGCAATACCATGTTCTAAATATAACTTTACCACAGATGTATACATTTGACATTGGTATCACAGTCATAGATGCGCTGCTGCGGGCAACGAAAAGGACAAGTAGTCCGACTTCCTCGTGCAATAATCTCATGTGTACATCATGTGTTTAAATCGTTTCGTGCACGATTGAGAATATATCTTAGGTAACAAAAAACATGTAAATAGTTGGAAGATTTAGCACTGTCGAGAGTGATGCTCCAGGCTGGACTTTCAATACGTCAATGCTAGAGGTACGATTTATTTATGTACGTTCAGCTCGGGCATATTTTCTGCCAGTATGTTGCACAAATCTCGCTGCTTGAAGTTTCTTACATGTATTGGTACACTTATGTAAACTCTTCAGGACATATCTATTACGTCATTGCGTGCAAAACCAAAAATGTTCAACTCGAGAAAAAAGGTTAACAGCAAGTTACAGGATGTGAACAAACTGTTTGATCCACCATTTCGATCGGATTCCCAACAAAGGTTTTCTCTGTTTCTCTGTAAATACCAGACAAACCAAATTAAACATACATTATTCTTAGCTTAATAAAATCAAAGGGTTTGATGGCAGGACCTGTTTAAGGTTTCAAAATATCTCCTTTTTCAGTTTATCAAATATTCGTTAAATTTATCGTCAAAGCAAACCTTAGGTTGTAAATTATGAGACAATATCATTGTGTATTCATTATTTGAACTGTTTCCGATTGAATACGTATCAAACTAATGTTTTCACATAAATTGCAATTGCATTACGTACATATCACTTACTAAATGCACAATACATGTATTCAACCTATTGTAACGTTTCAATGTTTTACTTGTTCACTTGTTTCTTTTGTACATTGAATATATAATTTCTCTTTCGCTTAGAAAATTTTGATCAATGAAAATGAGTACTTGTGATAAGGAGATTTAAACTGGATCTTAGGTTTTGCTTTTGAAATAAATTTACTCCATGTCTTATGTTGCCATTGCGTAATGAGGGATTTCATTCCACTGGCGGGGATCACTGCATTGTGACCTTAGAACATGATGGGAGTAAGAGGGAGGTTATGTCCGCACCAGAAGCCAGTTTAAGCTCCTCGGCACCGTGGTGGATTTTGCCGCTGACTGTTCGAATGAGGTGCCCAACTGTGTTCCTTAATTCGTTTGTTTCGTCCTTCGTGTTTGCTTTGTCTCTGCCAGGGCATATTTGATTTTGCTTGCTACTCATGTGCACGTCAGCATGCTGTTAGTTGCGTTTTGGAAAGGCTACGTCAAGCATATTCATGCGGATACATTTTTAGGTCCAGGGCATTTTTCGTTAATTTAACATGAAGAAACGGTATATATTATATCCATTATGGATAGCATAGTATAAATGATAATCGCTGATGAGAAGGGTAGAATGTATTTAGAATAGTAATACAAATGTTTAGCCATATGAAAATGTAGTATTACATATCAATTATTAGTACTTGTACATGTTTTGTTTTTAAAATATTGTTCACACCATTGTTTTGTTATTTAAAATAAAAGCCACTTGAATAAAATGGTTTTATTTTAACCTTTTCAATTATTCATACACACCCAGCTATGTTTTGTGGTATAATGGATCCTTTCTCTAGCACATACATGTACAACTATCGGTATATTGCATTCCACGTATGAAAATGTAATATAATGATATATATGAAAAAGAGAAATTTAGGCAGCTTCGGTCTGTTCATTATACTCATCAACTATCAATAAAAAAGAAAAGACCTGCTTGATTTGACCAATAAGGGGAAATATCCTCCCCTACCCATTTGACTGTTTCAGCTGTATTTTGGTTCAATCCGTTGGAAACGCTTATCATTTTCATTCTTTCCGGTTTTTTTTTCTTATTCAACTAAATCACATAGGAGAGCGGTGGTCTAGGGATAAGGTGTCGGCTGTTCATTCCAGCGGTCGTGGGTTCGAGCCTCACTGGGATCACGACTATGACTTCTCATATAACACCGGTACTGGTCTTTCCAGGAAGCAGACTCGAGAGTGGTTCCAATTAGCTTGAAGCTTTCAACACAATCGAGCTACTACAAATAAGTATAAACTAAATCAAAGAGGATAGCGTGTCTTGGTCAAATTGAGCAGGGCTGTGGTTTGTCCTACTTTCACTTAAAGGCACTAACCTCAAAATTTTGGCTAAAATCACATTACTTATAATTGTTATAGTATACATTTAAATATGCGCCCTGTTAACAACCATCAACGATTTAAAAAAGGTTCAAAAGATATCTAATCGTAATTTACAGAATTTGTTTGTTATCATTATTTAAATGTCTTTAAAATGAACTTCATGCATTATATAATTTCTTCGTACATATAAGAGTGTTTGCCGTAAACTGTATGCCTCTGTCTACCGTAAATAGTCGCTTTAGCTGTTATAGACAATTCATTTTTATTGTACATGTAGGGTGCTTTTGTTTTAGTTTTATATGGACATGTTTACAATAAGAATGCATAATTGTTCGTTTATTTTTTAAAGTGTTGTTTTCTTAAATAAAGATTTCATTATTTTTGCTATTATTATCTTTTGGTCCAAAGCCTTGCGTGTTCTTACGTCGACGTCATCTGGCAACAACGTCAATATTTCTGACAGATATTTTGGCCTGAGTTTCATTAGTAAGAGATCTAAATATGAATTTACATGTAACTTAAAATATGAACAAAAAAGAAATAAAATGAAGCAGAATTTTATAATAAAAATAGATGAATATACAGCTTTGTTGTGTCTTCTGGCAAAATTCATGTTATTCTTACCCGAGCCGTATAGAAGCATTTTATTACTATGAACCTTACCAAAATAGTCAAAAGTTCTTGAAAACAGTCATTACGTTCGCAATAGAAGAACAGATATTGCAAAGCTTTACTTCAAGCGTCATAATCATAATGACTCTTTGTAACTAGAATAACTGCGCGTTCTGACGTTGACGTCATATAGCCGCGTTAATATAGCCGACGACAGGTATTTTGAAATCACTGAGATAGATTGAATTTGGACAGCATTATAACTTAAAATGAATCGATGGAGATCGGCATAATATGACCATTAAAAATACAAAGTTGAAGATGAAGTGTACCTGTAAAATGAAAAAGGATGTTTCTTCTTGCCATAATGACACTAGTAGCATCGTAATGACCCTCTGGCTGAAGCTGAAACTAGGTGTGTCGTTTTGGCCGGAAGGAACACCCTAACTGCATATTTACATGTTAGTATAATTGAAATGGTGAAATGATATTAGGTTTAGCTCTTTCGAAGGAGACATTTTTAGCTATTAAATGAAAAAGAAAAAACGTAAATGAAATTTTAAGGACCTGTCAAAACAAAATTTGTGAAAAATGTTTGTGCTTTAATAAAACCCCTCTAAAACCCTATGACACCCGTACATACATGTATCATAGGACTGTAATAAAATACTTCAACAGTCAATTACATTTACAATAAAATATTTGTTTGTCCCACATAAAACTGAAAAATAGACTTCCTTCACCAGTTTAATGTACGAGCAATGACAAACATTATACCCATAACATTCCTATTACATGTTTAGACACTTAAAAATATTAATTGGCATTGTGCCATCTGTATGATACATCCAATGATTTCGTTTATTCCAATAGTTATGTCTGTCATGATAAATAAATCACATTTGCATTGATAAAAAAAGCATTCAATACCGTCCGCCAAATCTTTCTTGTTCGGTTTAAATAATTCAGATTGTCATTTCGACGGAATAACAGGTTTTTGATTAAATATTTATTTATGATCCACCGAGATTACAGTTATCAGCATTATTATCAAATAAATAGAGAATAGAACAATTTTGTCGTTCACGCGTTGGTACCATAATGAAATACAAGGCTCAGTTAAACATTGTATCACTTTTATTACAGTTTAATACCTTCAATGTTAAAAGACACATTCAAATGAAATAATTCTTTTTATCTAATTTCAGCCTTTTTGTCCGAAACATAGAATACTTTTTGTCGTTACCTATTATTATAGACCAAGAGAGTCTGACCAACGCCTTTTATAATTGAAAGAAAAACCTTCACTTGTATTTTATTCCCTCAAAAGTCGATGAAAATAGATAATTTTAAAATAGACACAGGTACAAACTTATTTAATGTTCGCCAACATCCAAATAAATTGCCAAACATATTGACAGAGTAAACAAATTATAATGCTTAAATTGACGTTCGTTTTGCTTTTCACCATATTTAACACTCATTTTTGATCAATTTGTCATTTAAAATCATTCTGATTCTTAGCGTTTGCGAGTAGCATTGAAACAACGGCAACTTCAAAATGTTGATTCACTGGTGTAGTAAAATAATATGACTTGGTTTTATTTAAATACCACGACGTCAAACGTGTGATAATTCAAGTTACGTTATTTTTCCATATTGACGTTGCAGATATCGTAATGGAGATTTATTGTTATTCGTGATGTAATTTGATCTATTCCGTACGTAAAAATAGAAACCATTATGAATGTAAACGTTAAAAAAGAGCATAATTTTTAAATCAAATATATGCAATGAGTATTCGTTCTTTCTTTCAAATACGTGTATCAAAATTAATTTAGTAATTCCCAGTTTGTACATACAAAACATGCAAGAATACAAAACAATGAAAGAGTTAATGAAAATAATGTTCTATATTTTGTATAGTGTAACGGTCAGTTTGGGACGTGTTGTAAAATAAAATTGTTTTAGTAGATTTTCAAAACGCAGCCAAGCGTATCAGCTACTGTCAGCGTAGTCATGCATAAGGCAAATGCCTCATTTACCAGCTAGTAGGCGAAAGTTATCGTATTTTTCAGAACCTTGTCCTTGTAAATGTTTCTAGTGATAGATAAGTGGGTGCACTTGGTATTTGTATTACAAGGTCTTTGGAATCGGAGACAATTTTACAGCTTGGAGTTCTGTTTGCGATCGCTGGTCGTTCTAGCCCTTCCCTATGCTAGTGTTTGTTGTTTATTTGTCTTTGAGGTTCATCTCCATTTTTCAGATTTGTAGAAGTTTTTGCAACATTGAACCTTTTAGACTCAGGTCAAAAGAGGAGTACCCACTTGCACTTGCACACACCTTCAAACAATTCAAGTGTTTTGTAAAAATGTCATGGATGTAGCTGTTTGGGAAACGTCTATGTCTCGCGTCTTTTGCTACAGCAGAAAGGTTATGGGAGGATGCTGGGCGCCCTACAGGACTCTAGATTCTCCCTTATCAAATACATTTGTACCCAAATACATTTGTACCCTTACCCACCTGTAAACCGTAGTATGGATGAGAGATTCACCACAAACAGTTTAGATTCTTGTAGAATATGCTTGGCTGGTACATTCATAGAACAACGCATCTTTATACATGATCTAATATCCTTTCTATCCGGGGCCTCCATGTTTACGACAAAATAACACGATTGTAAATTAGCTATAACAAAAACAGTTGTGTTTACGTGTTCAATGGATATGGCTATTGAAACCCTCTAGAAGTCCATGAAATAAATCATGCTTGTACCTGTGATAGTTCCTACACTACAGGAAACTAACACTGAGCACAAATGACACCAAACACAATAGTCTGCTTCTTACGACACCAACTGCAACAATTAAAATCACCAAACGAATCAAAACTCGTAAAAATAAAGAGTTTTATCTTATAATTGTCGAAACGTTGAATAAAAATGGAGTTTGCTTTGTAATTCTCCTGTTCGTCAAACACGCATGCATATTAATATTAAGTTTATCTACTTACCCTTTTCAAAACTGAGCCTGAAATTTCGTTCTAAAAGATGTCGTTTTTTAACCAGCAGTTGAGAGACTCATTTTCGAATCCAGTGTAAAAGGGGCTATAAACTATTAGCTTACAACAGTTTTTTTTGTATATAAGTTGCTTTGGAATATATTGCAATTTGGAATATTCAAAATGCGTCATTCTATATGATGTTAATCGGTTATCATTGACTTGAACTTGATTTATAGTCCATGAGCCAGACCCAGTAATTTTGGCCAGCGGTACCATCCGAGGGGATTAAAGCTCAATGCTATTTTTGGATAGGTAAGCATCTGATAATTCAGAAACTATGTGATAGCATTGTATTGGTGGTAGCTTTTTGTGAGTTATTAGCCGTGCAGTAACCCCATCCCAAAATAGACTTTCATCAAACTTCTGTTATATATAAGAAGACTTTCTATTTCAAACTTATGGTTCGCTCTTATTTTTGACTATATTTGCTTCGAAATTGAAAGACAAACAGCTCAGTTTATGTATTTTATAGAACTGTTGTTGAACTATTGCCTCTTTAGCGTTTAGTGATTGCAATTACAGACACACATTGACCAGTGCTTAAACATTATCAATTAAAGAACACAAATATTGTTTCATAATATGCAGTAAGAAAGGTATTTTGCTCATTCTTGAACTATTAAATATGACATGTTTAAATACATAGAGTATAAGGCAGTAGAATTCTACAGATCACAAAATCAAGTTGTCTGCCTTTGGCTGTTGGGGCGCTTGTAATTTACGGCCTATTAATGTACGTTACCTACTTGTTTGAAATTAATTAATACTTCTATAAATGATATAGAACAGAAAAGAATGAATATCGTTAAATCAAAGCAATTTCTGAACTAGTTTTGATATGTTAAATCTACAAGATTAGTTTAAACAGTTATTCGCAGGCCATTAGTTTTTAATATCAAAGTCACCTTGTTGTTATTGTAATTTACGTGCCATTACACATGTAGACGCAAAATACAAGTGATATGTGGTTTAAACATGATGTTTTACTATCTGATCAATCTAAAAGGTGCATACTCATGCCTACTTCTGTATCAATGTTCTTATGCTTAAACAGTAAACGTTTTTATGCTGCATAATACCAGATGGTACTTTTATACAGTAAATTACGTTACCATAAAATCAAGATTTTCATAATATTTCATATAAACATGATAAAGTGATTGTTATTTAGTATGGTATTTAGAAAAGAAAAAATTTAACTAATCAATAAAATCATTCTCTAATTAGATATCAAATGTCATGTAAATTAACTGAATGGAAAAGTGTAATTTATGTTACAATATGTTACCGTAATCGGTAATATGCTGCTGTTATTATTTCCAATCATTGTCATGGTTATTCTTTGTTTTCAATAAACCACATTTTTATGTATTCAACATACGAGAACATTCTTAGTTATGACACTTTATCATTGTCTGAATCTTATAAGATATCGTCAATATTGGTTAGCTCATAAGTTTCACTGGTTTCGTTTATATCAGTGTTGCACAATATGTCAACAAGTTTATCAGGAACTATCTTTTTGTCACACAAGTTCCAGCAATTTTTATCAAAAGCAGGAAGATAAAGGCTATTCTCATAGGCATGTAGCCAAATATACACCTTAAAGAAAAGATCAAGGTCGTTTAATTTTATATGAATAAAACTACAAAAGTATTAACTGAATGTAGAAAAACATTAAGGGATTGTATCAAATTTGAGTCTATTATAATAAGTTTTCCTATTTTTTACAATAGCTACGCAAATATGTATATTTGAAATTTTGTAGCGTTATATAAGTAAATGAACAAGTAACTGATAGCTGACTGGTCTGATATGATGGCAACAGGGTCATGCCTATGCCGTCGGAACGATTAGGAACGCCCTCTTGGTTGCCGTTCTTCTTGACAAACATTTCGTACCTAACCTTGTTGATGTTCCGATATTTTGGATGACCATTATACTGCAAATACAAATGACTCTCCGTCCTCCAAAACGTCATCGGAGCACACATGTTGACATCTCACAAGTTAAGCTGCTGTCTGAACATAATTGAGTTTTGTTGTCATCGTTGCTCATGAAATATTTCCAATTCTGCGGATGTTTTGGTACTTTTGACCAGAAAATAGAAGTGTTGGTGCAGTTCCACGTTGTTTTTTTCCGACAGACTTGTTTTGGAAAAGTATGCATCTGCAACGAAATCTACTATGAAAGCATCGATGCTAGATATATTTTCAATAGAATGGTTTGATTGTTGCAGCACGATACTTCCTTAAACGTAGTATAATTGTTTGGCTTTGTCTGTATTTGTTTCCGTATTTTGCTAAGGACACAGGAAATTCTATGTCTACATCATGCGCGTTCAACAACTAATATCACAAATAGTCCAGACACATTACTTTCAGCTTTGAATGGAAACATATTTTTTTCTACAACTGTCACCACTTTTTTACATCCGCAAAATCGGCTTTGATTTTCACAGGTTCCACTTCTTTGTGTGTGGATTTGTCTTGTCTGTTTTCGGTTGTGTAGCTTCAACATATTTAGCTTGCATGTGCTGTGTTAAATAACACCTGTAGAATGAAGAACATTTTCTGCTGAAACTTATGATGCTTTTCTTTTTCTTGGCATGAAGGTAGATAGTCTGTTCTACAGTAAGTTTTACAGCATTCTGTGATGCTGGTACGGCTGATCTAGACACACTGAAGCCACGACCCCCCTCAAAAGCTTTTCTGCACAAGGGTGGGCTACTTAAGATTCATCATAAGAAACAGATAGGGGAACGGTGGTCTAGTGGATAAGGTGTCGGCTCCAGAAGCCGTGGGTGACTTTTCTATTGACACCAGTACTGGTTTTCCAGTAAGCGGACTCGACAGTGATTCCAATAGGCTTGACGCTTTCATTACAATCGAGCTAAAACAAATTAGTATAAACTAACGGATAAGCAGGTAAATACATTGCATCGTTCAGATGATTGGACGCAAATGATAATGGGCACAACTTGTGCCAGACTCCTATATGCACATCCAGGTCGTTGACATTTGTGGCCTCTATTAATGCCAGTATATAATGAATGGTATCAATAAAGTATATACAGAGGTGTGCCCTTTTCCGTGATGTCTCTCTCTCTCTCTGACACTTTTGAAGTGTTGGTACTTTTGAAAGTACTCTTTGAACGCTGTTTGACTTTTAACAGATTTTCAAGGCTTGGATTGTCAGCAAGTTCTTTTACTTGTTTACATCGGTTGAAGGTCAAATAATTATATGTGTCATCTGTTAATAAGTAAGTGTCAGAATATTTCTAACATTTAAACTAAGAATGATAGTGTCCCTATGAAGCCATGGTGTTCCAATGAGTATCTATTTGTTTTCTATTTGTTTAAAACCTAATTTTAAAACGTATTACAATATATACATGTAAAAATATGTTCTTGAACATTTATAATTGATTTGTACTGATTTCGGTAACACATATTATTGTAACGTCAAATTCGCACAACTATTGCAATAAGATGGTGATTCACTGCATTCTAGTAAATATCTAGTTCAACAATACAAATTATGTATAGTTATTATAAAATGTTATATTTTGTCCCGATCTGTGTAGGGCATATTCTTTACTTTAGAAATTTCAGTTTTGTAACATTTTGTTAACATACAAACTTATACGGAGATTACATCATAGAAACGTTCCTTCCACTGCAGAAAAAAAAGTTATAAGAAACACTATTCAGTCTGTACTTTCAATTGTATGAAGTATCATAACATCTTGGTTATTGGGTTATAAGTACAAGCAAAATATCTATAATGTTGGTAAAAAAATCACTGTTACGTAAACTACACTAATTTAGATGTTAACGCGTTCGTGAAAGAAATCTTGTTTTAAAGCACATTCAATTCATGGTTAAATAAGACTGTTAATGAACTACAGAATGCACTTTTTCTTAATCATTGTTTAACACTATTTCATCGTCGTAAATGTGCTTAGAAAACATATTAAGTGTCCCGTAAATTACAAAAGCCCTAACAATCAAACGGCATTTATGAAGGAATAAAAAGCATTCAGTATGTACTTTCTGAAAGCCATAATGTGGAATTCCTTAGGGAAGGCAGGGGGAAATGGTACCTCAAGGTCTAACATCTATCTGAAGAAAATCTAATTATATATGAACTGTAATTATGCTTAATAGTTTTCGATGCTGTTAAGATGTTCTTTATAATCATTATTCTAATTAACATTTATTCAAAGAAGCAAACACAAAAATGTCGAGAATTAAGGAAATATTTTATTTATTTGTTCTTAAATACTTGTTACAAATAAATCAATTATTCAAACTGAATAGCATATGTTCCATAATTCGTATGTCTACATTGAATATATTTAAGCTCACCTGACCTTGTATCTAAGTGTAGGTATATAACATGATGATATCACACCAAAAGCTACCATCGATACATTGCTATCATATATTATCTTACTCCAGGGTTGTATACCTTTCCAAAAATCACTATGAGAATTAATCCCACGAGATGGTACCAATCAACCCTATGGCTCATGTACTATTATAAAATTAGAAGGTTTTCAAAAACACCCGACACATGTTATACCAATAGGAAACCACTTTATGGTCAATATACCTCGGAATTCTCTATACATTTTCAAAAAATCTTAAGCTCTATGAGTCGCTTTTATCTGGCCTAAAATATGATTAGCCGGCGTTCAGTTATTATATACGCACGTCACAACTTTTAATTCCAAGGCACAAATCTGTATTTTAAGGTCCTTTCGATAAAAATCTTGGATTTCACTGTTTAGAATTTTTGGTTATTTGCAGCAGAAGTTCGTCTTCCTATAGGTTCCCTAAATTGTTCTTAAACTCGAGCTACCTTAAAGACTCATGTAAAAATACGACGGCCACAATGTTTTTTTTTTTTTTTTTTTTTCTAAAGCAACATATACAGTGTCAATATTATAGCCGCAAATGGCCATGCTTATTTCAGATAAAATCTAATACTGACATAAATCGAAAAGAAAAGTATGGGTCATAATTCTTAACAAAAAACCACATATTTTCTGTCGTGCTTTTTTTCTCTGTAGAATTACAAGAAAATTACACTGCTGTAGCATGTCATGTGCTACTCATACCACGGTATGTATCCAGTTTGCTCATTATTTATAGCAAATTGAAAAATTGCAGCAAACTGGGCTCAAGACTGGAGACACAACGATGATTGAGCTGTAGCCTGCCTGACTGCCTGCCTGCCTGCCTGTCTGCCTGCATTTTCAGTTTGGTGTGTTTTCCTAACTGAGACTGTTATGATAACTGGTATAATTCAACGTATTCTGAATCCCTAGTAGCAAAGGCACTTTTACAATTGGCCAATCATATTTATAATATCAATTTCAAGAGAAATGCCGACTTCTTAGAAAAAGACAGATATCGAACAACAGCCTTGAACAGCAACAAATAACGTGCCTGCTTGAAAAAGGCAGTGTTAGCATAATACAGACTATAGCTGATGAAAAACACATACACGGTGTTTGCTTCATTGGGAATAATACAATTAGTGAGACAAAACAGAACGTAGTTCTCGATTGAGACTCTGATAATATACAGACGAACTACATGTAAAACTTATAGACAACAAAAATGAACAGAATCGGGCACCGTCTTGTAACTTCTGTGGCAAACACACCATTCGTTAAAGGCGTACGCTAGAATTCCCTGTATATGAGATGGGCGAAAATTTTCCCAAAAACAGAATTTCTTTAAACTTTGGATTTTGAAGGACAATCATCTAAGAAACAAAAAAATGCAAAAAAAATCATAGGTCACCGGATTCGAAAAAGAGTTATCTGCTCTTGAAAACGTCATTTTTTGGGGGAAATGCCGTTTTCAAGGGCAGATAACTCTTTTTCGATACCGGTGACCTATGATTTTTATTGCATTTTTTTGTTTCTTAGATGATTGTCCTTCAATATCCAAAGTTTAAAGAAATTCTGTTATTGGGAAAATTTTCGCACCAAATTCTAGCATACGTCCTTATGTCAAACCTGCGTTTGTATCCTTATGCTTGGCCCTCACCATGGTTCCATAGACAACTCTTGAAACAAAGTTGAGTCATTGACTTTGATATAGACATGCATATAAATATAAATGTTTTATTATTATTATTATTATTATTATTATTATTATTATTATTATTATTATTGTAGAAAAAAAGGTCATATTAGTATACCGAGAAGCAATCACATGTTTAACAAATGTACAAACAGTAAGGGTTACAAACAAGAGAAGTGTTGCAACTCTGCAATACAAGACTTCCTACTTGTTAAGAAAATTGCAAATCAAAAATGAGGTATTATAAAGAAACAGAGGAACTAAAAAGGTAAAAGAAAATAAAGAATGTCACAAAAATTACCATACGTTGCCAAATTAAGTCTTTGTTTATGTATAAACTCTCGACTTTAACTATTGAATTTTGATAAGGATCTTGCCCATTTTGACAATAATTCGGTAAATGAAAGCAACGTTAATATATGTATGAAAGAAGATCAATGCTTTCACTCTCGATTTTTATAATGACATGTTACTTTAAAAATGTGTAAAGACATTTATAGTATCAGAGAAAATATAACAGACACAACATCTATACTTCGATATGCCATTCCCAAGATAATGTGCAAGCATTAATCAGGTTGAAAAGACTTGCAAAGCATAGTGACGTATGTCAGCTTAATAAAGAAACGCGTAGTAAATTTTAGTATGTAATTAGAACGCCTTCATAAAGATCTTTTTTTACTTTCAAATATATATCCCTTAAAAGAAAATATGATTGTGAATGCTTGAAAAACAGATTTATTAAAACAAGTAAATTATCCATCTTTAAACAAATTCATGGTTAAACTGATATACAGCAAGGAACTATTTGAATTGCGCATGAAATAATTAAGTTTGTTTTCTAAGTCTCGGCAGTACTTGTGAATATCACACTGAAAGAAACAAGATGAGCACCATAAGAATCTTTTAGTGATACAGTGATAGAAAACGAATCAGTTACCCGAGAGCCAGATCCTTCAAATAGTGATAGATTCTTTTACATACATATATAGAAGAAATAAATAAATAAAAATGCCTTTTTAAGCACTATTGTATTAAAGTGAATCACTTACAATCTGGGGTGTAAGACGATGCAAAAACAAGAACAATTTCTGTCTGCCATGCAAGAAAAAATCGTCTTACACCCCGGGCGTGCCGCAATTTATGATTCATACGCTACTATAATAAACTAGTGCTCAGATGAAAAGGAATTGTTTTACTTCGTTTTACTTTATTTCTTCTGTTGTTATTTCTACTATGGTCACATGAAACAGCGAGTACGTGCGTCTTCAAACCGTAGGTTAAATGCAGGGTTTTCACATGAATGATTTTAATAAATTTCTGCATTTATATTGTTACGCTTGTTTTTGATTCTCGTATGATGTATTTGACAAAAGGAAAATATGACCAAACTTGTTGTTATGGTTAAAAAGTATTTGACAACTCATAACAAATATTAAGTTATTGAAGTAGACTAAAAATATTAATCATTTTTTCAATGTGTTTATTTTAAACTTATTTACATGTATGTCTTCTTGCTTCCCTAAGCATTTGAATATCACTGATTTTACTGATTTCGATTTTTTTCCCGTCTTAGTACACATGTACTGATGACAACGGATAAACATATAATACCAGGTGCCGTTAAAGGTATCTGAATAAGATAGACATGTGTGTGAATCTAATTCCGTTTTTAATGTCACTACTTCATTTTGTCAGATTAAATAAAAAGATAAATAAAAAAATACATGTTTGAATAAAATGTTTCATTTTGTTTGAATTCATTTACTAATTTTCTTTTCTAAAATTATTTATTGCATTAAAAAAATAACATAACATAAGGTTAATTATCAAATAGAAATACATGTTCACAGTTAAACTTATATAGACAAGGACAATTAAGGTAATATTTACATTAAAACAAACATTTGCAATTTACTTATTTTTCATATGCTTCTCTCAAAAGTAATGGGCATATGAGAAAACATATAATTATTTATGTTACATGTATTCAGCTGCAATGATTGTAATTACACGGGCGCATTTAGAGAGGGTGTGGCAGATGCAAACGCACCCTCTATTCGTGAAAATTTGCAAACTTCAATCCATCAACATTCTTTTAAAGCCATTTCTATTTATTTACTGGTGTTTTTTTTTTAGGATCACTTCACTCGCCAACTTGTATATACTTACTTTGAGACTTGCAAATGGTCTTCATGAACAAAAGTTCTTACTTTACAAAACCCTGTGATAGGTGTTTGCAAATTGGGTGTATATAAATACATCAGGGAGGATCCAGGGCAAAAGCCCCGCCCTCAAATTTCTCAAGCATAAACTTTTGATAAACTAAAATTGAGATATCAGTCATTTTATTCAAAACTTTATATCAAAGGTATTTTAGATTGTAATTACACGGACGTATTGAAGAGGGGGTTTGACAGATGCAAACGCATCCCTCTTTCGTGAAAGTTTGCAAACTTCATTCAATCAACATTCTTTGAAAGACATTTCTATATATTTACTTGTTATATTTATTTGTTGTTTTTTTTCCGGATCACTTCACTCGCCAACTTGCATATACTTACTTTGAGAGTAACAAATGGTCTTCATGCACAACAGTTCTAACTTTACAAAGACCTGTGATAGAAGTTTGCAAATTGGGTGTATGTAAATACACCAGGGAGGATCCAGGGCAAAGGCCCCGCCCTCAAATTTCTCAAGCATAAACTTTTGATAAACTAAAATTGAGATATCAGTCATTTTATTCAAAACTTTATATCAAAGGTATTTTTGACTACACTTGCGTAGGACTACACTTGATTTTGAAATGAACAGCTCATAGAAACAAATGTCATATTCCACAAAACTTTTATAAGCAGTACAGCGAACCAAAAAAAAAAATAGCACTAGTTCAAGATACAATCGGTAAATTGGCTATACTTTTTGCTGCTGTTAGGTATTTAAAAACACGCCCTATTTGATCTGTTCTAAGTACATATCCATTAATCATCTGTAAATCGAAGCGATAATTGACATTTAAATCAGCCGCCTACCTGTGTATGTTTTGCTTGTCCATCATCTTAGGCGGCCTGTGCGGACTTGCTGAAGAAGACGCCTCGGATTTCGCTTGCGACAGTGACATTGTGTATTTTGAATTTTGATGTACGATGTGGTTATTTTTTATTTTGCCTTACGATTTCAAGACCGTGGTCTACGCTCAGTTTGAATATTGATCTTAGGCCTGAACATTTTTGGAATATTGATTAACGATTGCAGACCTGTGTCTACGTTGAATAACGTTCAATGATTTTGAGTGTTGATCTCGCATTGCAGATCTGGGTCTGTATTGTATGCCGTCTACGACCTGTACGTGTTGAACATTGATCTGCGATCACGGAATTCCGACATTTTCTTTATAATGTTGATGTAAATACTTTAAAAAATAACGTTAAATTATAAAATATCTTTTTATACTTTACTGGACTTTGATCTAGGAAATAAGCAGTTTTGAATGTTGATTTTGGACCTGGATCTGCACTGAATATTCATCTTTGGTCTGATTAATTTCAAATGTTGATTTCAAGGCCTTGCATTACATTGAATTTTGATCTACGATCTGAATAGTTTAGAATTATGATCTACTATTGCAGACGCGGGTTTAAACTGAATGACGATTTATGAACTAAACATTGAGTGAATATTGAATTTTATCACATTATCGACGTCGAGGGAGTGTAATAACGCTATTACATAAAACTGATAATACACTAGTGTAATAAATCTTTGACGTCGACGTCGTTATAGTATAGGAGACGTTGGTCAAATTGACTTGTTTATATAGTAAAAGAAAGTAGAATTTTTGATGTTTCGACAGGAAATGTAAACATGTGTTAAAAGGAATATTACATTTGTGATCTTCCACATTGAATTTATTAAACTCGTTGAATAAAAGTGATCAATTGTTCGGCAGAGCCTAGCAGTTTACAATTTTATTCAGCGCGTTAAATAAATTTAATATGTCATTGAATAGACACTCATGTAATATCCTCTATTTAAACAACGATATTAGGTCCGAGCTTTGATCATGGGTATGTTTGAAATAATGCAATCCCTTCAACGTTATTGCCAACTTTTTGAGGATAGGGGACGGTTTGGATGTTGTTCTTTTCATTACCGTTAATAAACCCAGCCTGCTATTGAATCACTTGGTTTCGATCTGTGATTAAAATTATTGACCTCATTTTCATTTAACAACTCGTGGCAATGCTACTCGCGAAGTATTTTATCTTTAAACCAGACGATAAAAATAAGCATTGATTACTAAAAGGTAGATAGATAAAGGAGTTCATGTATATTGGTTTTCTGTTATAACTCTATACATGAGTATGCATATCAGCTTTTAATTGTCGGTCATTAAAATATGTGTTAATCCTTTGTTTGGGTTAAACGCCGTTTTTCAATGGTATTTCAGTCATGTAACGGCGGGCAGTTAACCTAACTAGTGTTCCTGGATTCTGTACCAGTACAAACCTGTTCTCCGCAAGTAACTGTCAACTTCCCCACATGAATTATCAGAGGTGGAGGACTAATGATTTCAGGCACAATGTCGTTTATCAAATAGTCACGGAGAACATACGCCCCACCCGAGGATCGAACTCGCGACCCAGCGGTCCGTAGACCAACGCTCTTACCTACTGAGCTAAGCGGGCGGGCTTAATCCTGTAAGTGCATTTGGGGACATATAAATAGTCTCAAAGAGAGATTTCGCGTGAATAGCGAAATGGAGGAAATGTTTACAAAGAGATTTAATAAAACTGACCGTCCACTATATTAACACACAAAACAATTCCAGAAACAAAGGGTGATTATGGATTTCAATCAACAATATCAAAACAAACCAGACAATTCAAGTTTTCTGATCATAAACATGGTTGGCTTCATGCAAAGCATTCAACGATAACGGGGGGGTGGCTGATAGGTCGGGTGTTTTCCTTTCCATTACTGCTCATTATCCGTCCCAGCTAAACCCTGTCTGCCATAAAACCATTTTGTTTCTATCTGTTCTTAAAATTATAGCTCTCTTTTTCATTTAATTATGTAAGAAAAGCGTATGGCCACGCTACTCGTGAAGTATTTTAAACTTTTATATATGCAAGTAATAACAAACAAAATAGACAGATAAAAGGGGGTTCTTAATTTTAAACAGGTCACGTAATGTGTGGATTTTGCTCTTATCTGAGACTCGAGTATGCGTATTTGATTAAAGTTGTGTGTCATGAAATTTGTGTGAAGTTTGTACAGATAGACAGATTTAAAGGGCGACTTCATATGGAAATTAAAATGGAGGGTATGTTCACGAAGAGTTACGTTAAAATTGACTGTCCTTCATTTGAATTAAAACACAAAACGATTCCGGAGGCATTAAAGTACTACTCAGAGACAAAGGGAGACGGCGAGTCTATCATTTTTGTGTCCACGGACGCAAGTCGCGATGTTGTTACGTGGACGGAGCTTTTCCAAAAGTCTTGCAAAGTGGCAAAGTCGCTAATTAATTTGGAAATCCAGAAACAGGAAATTATCGCTATCAAATTTGCGTTGCTGTCCAGAATGGTTGTATGCTACATTCGGAGCAATGATGGCTGTAGCAATCCCCGTCAGTATAACGTTTACCTATACAGATGGAAACGACCTTATGGCAATGATGGAAAAGCTGGAGAAATGTTCGTTGATGGTTCTAGATCCTGGATTAGAGAGCGTTAACTGGAACATTCTTCGTAGACTTCTTGACGAATATAAATCTGACGGTAAAGTTAGAAGTAAGAAAATGCCTTACTTAAGACATTTGTTAGGTGTAGCGTTCGACAGTGAGGCAGATGCTTCCAATGTCAAGGACTTCAGAGACCTTCTACAGGAAGATCATCCTGACATAGAACTTCCCGACATAGATCCCAATGAAATTTCCGGACTATTTCAAACATCGGGAAGTACTGGAGTACCTAAACCTGTGGCGCACGTACATCTAAGCTCAATGAAGTTCGCAGAATCACATACATTTGATTTGATAGAAGACAAGTTCATCCAGTTTAACGAACGACCTTTTAACTGGGGCGGAGTTTATCCAAGTTCCGTTCTGACTGGTCAAACAAGGGTGACATTTTCCGAGTTTTGTGATCCACCAAAGGACAGGATTTCATTTATGATTGAAGTTATAGAGTAAGGAAGATGTTCCATGGTATTTGCTCTACCCCCTTTGATGCACGAGCTAATTAAAAGACAGGTATAATGACATATTGATATTATATAAGTTTGCTAATTTGATTTTATTCAATTATAATTATTGATCCAGAATTATTAATGCCGCTTCCTATTTATTGAAACAATAACCAAAAAAACTCTAATCTAATGTATATGTTCGTAATGAATTCTGCGTGAAAGTTTTCAGTGACAATCAAACACATTATTTAATATCTTCAGTCATCCATTTCAGAATTTTAGCGCTTTAATTCAAACCAATTAGATGTAAGTTATACATAAAACATGTACAGATGGAACTTGATTTCAAAGTGCAAACATATTTGTTTTCCATTAACTTTTCCAGGACAATTTACCCGACGACTGGCCTGTGGAAGCTATTTTAACCGCAGGACAACCTCTTACGAGTGGACTTGCTGCTTGTGTTGGTAAAGCTTGCAAATATCTACTCTGCTTCTATGGAGGAACAGAATGTGGTGCCGTGACGGAGGCGAAAATTACGGACCCACATGACTTCGTTGAATTTGGATGCGGAAAGGTGGTTAATTATCCTGGATTGGATGTGAAAATCGTTGACGAGAATGGAGAAATTGTTCCCGTCAACCATAGAGGAGAAATATATGTTCGATCGGAAATTATGTTTCAAGAATACTTTAATGATCCTGAAAAAAACAAAAGCGGTTAAAAACCCAGACGGATGGTATAAAACAGACGATATCGGCCGAATGACGGAACACGGTCAATTCTTTGTAGAGGGTCGGAAATCAAACATGATTATTTCGGGTGGTTTTAATGTGGCTCCAGAAATCCTTGAAAACGTCATGAAAACATTCCCTGGTATCGAATTAGTAGCCATAGTACCAGTTCCAGACGATGTATATTATCAGGTTTTGTGCGCATGCGTAATAAGGAAACCAGGATTTACAGATACCGAAACAGATATTCAAACATATTGTCGTGAATATCATGCAGATAAACCAGGGCTTTTTACCGTTCTTCCGAAATTTTACATGTTCTTTGAGAAGTTTCCTGAAACAAGAAGTGGCAAAACGCATCGGAAAGAGTTAGAGATGCTGGCGTTAGAGCGTTTCGGACCTTCTGAAGATACATGTTCAAACTGAAAAACGTCTACGAAGACAACGAAAATAGTTAATATTGGTTGAGAGGGCAAGTCTCCAAATTGAAAACAAAACTAAATGCAATTATAAAACAAAGGAACGATTACCATGGTGTTGCATAAGTGTTAAGAATAAAACTAACTGAGATTTGTAGTTAAAGAGAAAGTGTGTTTTTACACAGTGAGAAAATGCATTTTGTGTTTTGTATAATAATAAAGAATTATTCCAGATATTACATTATAATAAAATTTTCTCTGTTAAAACACGCCTAAGCTGGAATGACGTAACGCTAACGTGCGGTGACGCCTATGATTTGTGTGTGTGTGTGTGACCAAGAAAGAGCGCTATTATATTTTATCTACAATTGTAGTTTAAGACCATAATAGGATCGAAAAAATTTATAGCAAAACCGTGTTTTAACACTATTTAAACATTCTGGCTGTAATTCATCTGTTAATATCATGTTCATTTTGTACTTATTCATGAGCAATCAGAATTTGAGAAAATACGTGTGCTCATCTTCATCAACTGTCGTGTTGATATGTTCAGCAAATTCTTTGATCGAAGCCTATAGGACAAATGTCAATAATATATCTTGGAATTTTATCCATGTCTTGTACACGACATCGCGGCATTTAAAATGTTGAAACACTGATCGAAAAATGTCGAAACAACAATGGTGGAAAGTCTGCACATCTCAAATTTCTTGACGGTGAAACGTTGAAACTATGATGTACTTTCGATCTTTTACCATGATCGCTGTTCCATTTTACCATGATCGTTCTTTTGACTATAGCCATCGTATTTTTCACGTTTTACCGCCGAGGTTTCATTGTTTCAGCTTTACTTATTTTATAATAAATTCCTGAGCATATGGACCCTAAAACATTGTACATCAGACACTAAACGACGCAAAGGCCTTGACTAATTGGTACTCAAAGTATATTTTCCACGTATGCCAGTACATTAAAAAAGACACGAACCCATACAAAACATGTTGTTGTTGTTGTTTAGCCCTACTTCCCATCAATATTTTCTGTTTTCATTCTTTCAGTAAGATGTATCTAGCCTAAATGGCATTTGATCAGGTAAACACATTGCTTGAAGCAATATATTGACCATCTCTTAACAAACATAATTACATGATCATTTAACTATAGTTAGATTTGTAAGCATTTATTAATATTTAAATTTCAAAGAAGAGAGCTTTTATTGAAAAACTTGTTTTGCTTTTTGCTTATACAAACTTTTGCAAGCATTTGATTTGCTATATGCAAAATTGTATTTGCTGTGAGATTGGAGAGGTTTGGATCATTAATTGAATTAAGCACATATTTGTATAGTTGAGCAAGCGGGATGGAAATGAACAACTGAATTTAATTGTCAGTTTTCAGCGATTGCTGAAGTTGCTTTTTAATGTGTAAGTCTATATAAAGAAGAAGAAGAAGAAGAAAGTTTATTGCACTAATTAAGGAATTGAGCCATGATTAGTGTTCCTCGTCCAATGTGTAAGTCTATATGTATGTTATAATTGTTTGACTGCCTATTTTTAGTTTTAGTTTTAGTGATATCAGTTATCAATTTCAGTTAGTCATTTAAGAGTATGATATTTTCATCCAAAGCTATATTTTTCAGACTTAGAGGTGTATATATTAAAGGTGTCAGCATATCGGACAAAGCATCATTGTTAGCCACGTAACTATGTTCAGGCATTACACGTGTCAAATGTTCTAGTGATCCATTTTTATTCATGGAACAAATAAAGGAAATAATGATTTGAGTTCAAACATATCTTAGCAATGCCATGTTTTAAATATTAACTTAACCTTAGATGCATAAAATTTGACATTGGTATCAAAATCATAGATGCGTAACGAAAAGGACAAATAGTTCGACGTCCTCCTGCGCTAATCTCATGTGTAAATGAAATGTTTAAATCGTGTACGATTTAGAAAATTTCGTAGGAAACAAAATATATTTATTAAATATTTGAAAGATTTGGCACGGCCATTAGGAATGCTCCAGGACGGACTTTAATTGCATTAAATATACATCATTCTAGTAAATTCCAAGGGTTTGTTGTAAACACCTTTCTAAGCTTTCAATTTATCTCATTTTTAATCTATCAATTATTCTGTTAATTTACCGTCAAGAGAATCTTTTGTTGTAAATTTCAGCCATTATGAGACCGGAAATTAAATAAAAAAATCAATGAGTCTTTATCATCTGAATGTTAAACTGTTATCCTATTTAATTCTCATCAAACTTATATTTTCACTTAAGTTTCACAACTGAATTATGTACATATCACTTACTAAATGCACAGTATTCAATCTATTGTAACATTTCAGTGTTTTACTTGTAACCTTGTATTTTTTATACATTGAATATATGATATCTCTTTCTTCTAGAAAATATTGATCAATAAAAATGAGTACTTTTGATAAGGAGATTTAAATTGGGTCTTCTGTTTTGCTTTTGATATAAATTTACATTCCCATGCTTTCTGTTGCCATTGCGTGGGTAAGGGATTCAATTCAATCACTGTCTTGTGTTCTTGGAATATGATGCGAGTAAAAGTGAGGTTAGGTTTGCACTAGAGACCGGTTTAAGCTCCTCAGTTGTGGGTTTGTCGCTGACTGTTCGAAGGCGGTGTCCCACTCTTTTCCTTAATGCGTTCGTATTTGTCCTCCCTATGTATTTGCTTTGTCTTTCCCTGTGTATGTTTGATTTTGCGTGCTAGTCATTTGCACGTCCGTATGCTGTAAGTTGCGCTTTGGAAAGGCTACGTCAAGCATATTCATGCGGGTAGATTTTATCGTTTATTTAACATGGAGAAACGGTATATATTCAATATGGATAGCATAGTATAAATGCTAATTGCTGATTAGAAGGGTAGAATATAATTAGAATAGTAATACGAGTTTATAGCCATATTGAGAAGGCATTCATGTGGTATAATTATATATCAATTTATAAGTACTTGTACATGTTTTGATTTTATAATTATATCGTTCACGACATTGTTTCGTAATATTTGTAATTTAAAGTAAAATCCACTTTAATTAAAAACGTTTTTCACTTATTCATATACACCGAGCTATGTTTTGTGGTATAATTGATCCTTTATTTAGCACATACATGTACAGCTATCGGTATATTGCATTTTAGTTTAGTATCCCATGATTTTCTAGCGACAGTCATCTGTATTTTTTCTGCATTTATAGATATTTATAATTAAGGCAGTTTACCTAGAGTAAAGAGTGACAAACGCTTTTCAATTTTCAAAGAAAAATAGTGAAAACAACCCATTCTGATGTGTTTCTATAGCATACAGTCTGTCAGTAATTCAGTTTCAAAGCTTTTTTAATAAATATAACATTAACGTCATGAAATTAATTTGTTTTTGATTATAATAGAACATGTGGCGTCCGCGTTATAATTAAATCCATTTTTGTCATCTATATCGATTATAACGAAAACATTGTACATTCTTTTTATCTTCTTTATGATGTTGGAAGATAAGAAGTATTGTTAAAAAATATTTAAACGCCTTATTGCTGTACAAATAGTCATATTTGATATAATAGTTGACAGATTTGATATAAGATACTTTATCTCTCAAAAATCAATTTAATAGTATATCTTGAAATATGCGATATGTAAACAACCTTCAACGAATTAAGAAAGGTGCAAAACATATCTAATTGTAATTAACAGAATCTGTTGGTGATCTTTCTTTAAATGTCCTTGATGCATTATGATTTTATAATTTCTTCACAAGAGTGTTTGTCGTACAATGTACGCATGTGTTAACCGTAAGTAGTTGCTTTGGCTGTTTTAGACAATTAATTTTTTATTGCTTATTTATTTATTTATGTATTTAAAGTCTCGCCATTTACAAACATATAAAATTCACAGATATACAAGTATGTATAAACAATAAAACATGTAAATGGTCATTCAAAGTGATTTATATAAGACTATATTTTCCACAAACTCTTCTATAATACTATTCTAATGTTATAAAACTGTTTCAGTAAAAGGTATATGATCTAATTGCTCTGTTACATATCAGATCATAACATTATAGTTCACTTATTACGACTTAATGCAAATATGATCTACAGGTGCTGCACTTCCAGCGGATCACACCCACAGCAAACCACCCCAGCCACCAGATGGGTAACCCGAGGCATAGCAAATGCTGGTTGATGGCAGAGCGCTCGACTTTTCTCACTGCTTGACTCTGAAGTAGAGTTTTGCAAGTAAAAAAACTGTTGTTTGTTTGGTTTTTTTTCTTTACCTTTTCCCTCTCCCTTTCTTCTTAAATTCTAAGTTATAAAGGGGCTTAACTCTGTCAAAATTCAAATCAGCTTTTATGGGGATTGTTTTCCCTGGTGTAGACTTTAGTAAATAATAACTATTTTAAGTTTCAAGTTTATAGTAGGGACATTTGACTTTATCAAACACTTTGACCAGAAATTCTAAAGTTAAAAAAGGGCATAAATCTGTCAAAATGCAGTTGAGAGTTATAGGGATTGTTTCTCCCGATGTAGACCCTGACAGCAAATAACTAATTTAAGTTTCAAGTCAATAGCTTTGATTATACATGTATTATTACTGTACATGTAGGGTGCTTTTGTTTTAGTATTATAAGGTCATGTTTGAAATAATAAGTACATAATTGTTTGTATATTTCTTAATGTGTTCTTTTCTTAAATAAAGGTTCCATTATTATTACTATTATTATCTTTTGGCCCGGACCCTTGCGAGTTCTTTCGTTAACGTCATCTAGCAACGCCAATATATTTCCTTGAATTTCATTACATATCTTAATACGTATTACCATGTTGAAGATATGAAGAAAAAAGAAATAAAATGAAGCGGAAATATATAATAAAAAAAGATTAATAAACAGCGTTGGTGTGTCTTCTGCCAAAATTCATGTTACCCGAGCCGTATATAAATATTTTATTGCTATAATTATAAGCCTTACTAAAATGATAGTAAAAACGGTCTTGAAAACAGTCATTACGTTCGCAATAGAAGAACAGACATTGCAAAGCTTTACTTTAAGCGTCATAATCATAATGTCTCTTTGTAACTAGAACAACTGCGCGTTCTGACGTCGACGTCATATAGCCACGTTAATATAGCCATCGACGGGTGTTGAAATCAGTGTGAGATAGATTGAATTTAGACTGCATTCTAGTTGAAAAATTAATCGATCGGCAGAATATGACAATTGAAAATACAGAATTGAAGATGAAGTGTACGTGTACAATGAAATGGTTGATAACTGCAAGAATGTTTCTTCTTGCCATAATGACACTCGCGTCATAACTCCCCTCTGGCTGAAGCCATTAGTCGGAAGGAACACCATAGCCGCATATTTACATCTTAGTATAATTGAAATGTAGAAATGGTGAAATAATATAAGGTTTTGCCCATTCGAGAGAGACATTTTTATCAGTTATTAGATTTAAAAACTTAAAGAAAATTTAAAAGTCTTTTCATAAACAAAACTGGTGAAAAGTGTTTGATTAAAAAAAACGATATACCGCTTAACAGCGATTTAAAGAAAACTCGAAAAGTCCTGTGACACTTTTATCATATGACTGTAATATACAGCACAATGTTTGTCTGTCCCACATAAAACTCTTAAAAATGAAATTTAATGACTTCCTGCAACGTTTCAATGTACGAGCAAAGAAACTTTTCAACTCATTGCATTTCTATGACTTGTTTGGACACTTCAAATGCTGGTACTGTGCCATATGTATGATATTTGATATGATTAATCTATTCCAACAGTTCTGTTTATATCAAAAATAAATTCACATTCGCATGGATATGTAAGAAGTGCAGTACAGTCAACCAAAGGTTTAAAGATTCAGATTATTATTAGGACGGCAAAACCTGTCGGAACTTAATATAGTTTGTTATTGAATATTTATTTACGATCCATCGACATCACAAGTAATCAGCATTTTATCAAATTAATAGAGAATACAACAGGTCTGGTTTTTTCTTTCTGAATTTATTAAACGAGTCGGATAAAATGACACAAACCAAGGCTATACTAAAATTTTTAGGATTTCTATTAAACGAATTTAAACATAATCGTTTATTCATCTTCTGCTAGCATTGTCTTCTGAAACCTTTATCTATAATAAACCAAGTCAATTCGACCAACGTTTTCTGTACTTAAAAGAAAAACCTTCACTCGTCACTCGTTTGAATTTTCTTTCTCTCAAAAGTCGATAAAATGTGGGTACTATAAAAGTTGACACCGGTACAAGCCAACATTCGAATAAATTACAACACATATTTCGCAGAAAGAAATATACAATCTATAATGTTGAAAATCAAAATTCTTTTTTCGCCTTTTCATCAATATCTAACACTTATATTGCTCAATTTATCATTTTTATTAGTCATAAATGCACTCTGTTTCAAACTTGATGGAAGTAAAAGGTAACCTTTAGCCTGCTGGTGGCAAGCGATTCTGCCTATGCGACTGTTGCGACCAATATCTGCCTGCACGTCCGTAAGTTTTCGGTGAACATCCCTTCAAATTATGAATGGTGTTGCCCAATTTGAATCATTTTAACTATAAGCGTTCGCGAGTAGCGTTGAAACGATGTTGACAAACTAGTATCAAAAATACGACAATGCTGACAAAGATAGCTATGGTGTGTGGTGCAATGTTTACGTCAACTGAATGGCGTAAAGAAACAGAAAACGTTTATGACGTAAAATTAGCTTTGAATCAAACAATAATTATGTACTCGTTCTTCCGTGAAGTGATAGAGTGCTCCTAAAGTGGTGCAACAACGCTATAAATCTTATAATTTTATTTTTTAAAAAGTTACCTATCTGTATGCCAAAATTTGAATTTTATTGTATAGGAAGATTTGAAGGATATATATTTAGATTATTACTTGATTTTTGTTTTCATTTTGAAAAAGGTTATCAGGCCGAAACATAAATGAATTTAAATAGAGTGAAACCTAGGGTATATCGAAATATGTAGTTGTTTTATAAAATTATATAGCGCACATTGAACATTTAATGACCTTACATAACGCCAAACGTAAAATGGAAACTTTTCTTATATTTAGCAACGTTATAAATACAATTCACGGGGAATTTCTACGTGTAATGCTTATACCTAGTTATAAAGTATGAAGTGAAAGATGATTTAGTACATTTTTAATGAAACTGATATCATATTATTTGCAATAAATCTGATATATCATGGGGCAATATACAATTTTGTCAAGTTTACTGTAAGACGCGTATTCCTTAATTTTATTAGGGGTCATATGAATTCTTTGGCAAACATGAGATTGCATTCTTCGTAAAACTACCAATTAATTAATAAGGTTATGAATTACCCTACGTATTTATGAGTCATGTTGGTTTAAACGTGTTTATTTATTTTGATATTTGATTTATGTGAGGGACTTTACCGTCAAGGACGAGTCAGTAAGGTCATGTTAAAAAGTCTACCTATAGAGATATTTGTACATTGTTTGTAGAGAAATGTTTACTCTTCTGAGGCAACGCTTCCTTGTGAATGAAAAATGACCAAACAAGCGTGATATGCATCAGAGATCGGCCTGGTGATACGTTTGCAAATTCACATAGTTTCGACCCCACGTTGTTCCTAACATATACTAGCTAAATGTTCATAGTGCTTCTTTTTAATCATGTGGCTTTGATACTTAGCCTCAAACAAGACTGTCCTACGACAGCTCAAGTTAAAGTAATAAAGCTATAATGTAATCACATAATTAATGACTATTTTATTAAATAAACTTTTTATTTGTTAAAATTAAATGGCTTTTCATTATTTTTAAAATTGCGCCTTGAACCACAAACAAATCAACAGAAAGATTTTTGTTTTCATCTTATATGATTCCTGAATGTAAACATTGTCCTGATATATAGTCATAATTATTTTCAAAGAAGGAAAACTTGATGAGACTGATTAACAATATATGTCCTTCTGTATGATGAAAAACATCGCTACAACTTCAACGTTGCAATCGGACACTCGTTCACAACAAAAAAAGCAATGACTGGTTCAATTCTACAGCGTTGAGTGCAACTTGATTCAAAACTGAATGTCGATTTACTAGATCTGCCGGACAGGACAATGTGAGTTCAACGACAGTCCTTTTCTGAATCAAATTATTTGCCAGAAAATGTGCTGATTTGGCCGAGATAAAGAAAGCAAGATATTGCCAATTTTATCCTTGAATGTCTTAGGCAATTAGGATAGTATTGTGGCAAATAATGCCTTATAAATATCTGGAAACTTATCGGTTTATTATCATCAATTAATTTCGGTTTACTACTATTGGTCCGAAACACTATTACTGGAGCTCACAACCTCCGAGTCATAAACCTCACACTTACTTTAGAGTTAATGTACCTGGTTATACATTCTTGTTTTTATTCTTGTTAGAGATGAATATATATTTGTGAACTGAATGAATAAAGATTGCTTGGCGTTCTTAGCCTATCTCCCTGTCAACGTTTTCTCCTAACAAGTCTGCTTTGAAACCATTTAGATCAAATTATTGAAACATTGTATAGATGTAACCATAGGAAGCGTTCATTTCTAGTGATCAGGATCAAAACAGTAGAAATAGTTTTTTTGTCCTTTTGTAGCAGGTAAAAGAGCTCCCAAAGATAATGACACTTAACGATTTGAATGTGCCTTAACCATTTGTATTTATTTCAATTAAATCAAATGTTAGTGTAAATTTGAAAAATAAATTCTGTCATTGCTACTTTTATTATAAATCCTTGACTGATTTATGTATAGGTGCAGTAACGAAATCGCAATTCCAGACAAGGTTTTGTTTTTGTTTAGTTCATTTTTTTTCAAAAGCGGAAACTACTCTTAGTAAATTCAATAAACTGCCTCCGTTTTATTCATTAGTTTAAGAAGGCGAATTTTTGTACATGTACGACACAAATTGACACCATATATAAAATTTAAAATAGTCAAAACTTTTTCTAATATCGAAATAGAAAATAAAAACACGCTGTTACTTAGGTGCCGTATCTTCATGTAGTTTAACCCCGCCCGTATTTTTGTAGCCAACCTTTAAAGTAACGTATAAACCACTGACTGACTTGAATGCTAATGATTTACAGAGAAGTTCGATTGGTATCATTTCAGACACGATATGTTATAAATATTCAACCCTCATATTTTATGTTATGACGTGTTTCCATAATTGTTTGTTTTGAATCATTAGCCCACATAACCCACGGCGGATGAGCATATAAAATAGAGCACCTGCTAGAAGACAGCTAATTCACGACAGATTTCAAACGTGCCCTTTCCGCGTATTTAAAATGAAAACTGCTTGGACTTTAGTTGCTTTGTTAGCATTTGTTTGTGTCTTCCATAATGCAGGTAATCATTCTTTCACTACATTATGAGGGTGCTAAAACATATTTTTTTGAAAATATATATTTCATTAAGATTAAAACTTTTTTGTTCAAAACCCCGATCTGCTTCAAAAGCCTATTTAAAAGTGGCATTTTGTTATTAAACCATTAAAACATATGAATTACGTACGCAATGGCTTGTCTATTAAAGGGATAATACATGTTATATAGATTTAATATACATTTTCTTTTTATAATTCGCCGGTCTATAGTTGACCTGTCTATAGTTAAACACTAAATTTTCCTAGGTTGAAGTCAAAACTTGAACAAGAAAAAGATATGTCTGGTGTACCTCAGACAATAGTTTTGACTTATTAATAAATAGAGGAAAATTTCAAATATTTTCACGAGCGCATAGCGCGAGTGAAAATGTGAATATTTTCTCACTTCGAGAAATATATTTATATATTATAAAGAACAAAGTGCGACTATAATTTTCATCCTGTTTTAAGCAAATAATTTAAAATTCATACACAATGTATGAGGGGGCGGAGCTCATATCTCTCACAGTGTGAAAATATAGATTTCATATTTTCACAGTGTGAGCGATGAGATATGAAAATATTTAACTTATAGAATACAGTATTTCATTAGTTAGCATAAAATAAACATTATTCTACTACATAATGAGACTGCTAAAATATAGTTTTTAATTTAGATTTCATTAAGATTAAAGATTACTTTCATTCAAGTATATTTACATTTGATATAATATCTCTTATAAGAAAACACTATACACCGTTTCCTTCACGCAGAATTAATAAAACGTGAACGTTTATTGTTTTCATTCGATTCCAAAATCAACCTTGTGGAGCGATCTGAGCGTGATGGCAACGGCACTTGTAGTTGGCATTTATATTTATTCGACAATGAAACGCGTACAGCAGTTAAACGCTATATAAATTATCTATTTAAGTTTTATTATGTTTGAGTTTGTATGTTTATAAGTTATATACATGAATTATATAATATGCCAATTTCATTCGGATTTCTGTCCAGTTATACCCATCAGCCCGCCGGAAACACTTGTGCATATTGTAAACGTGAGGTTTTGCTATATTTGAATACTAATGAGCAATACGTTTGTAGATATTTGATTGAATGCATTTTACATGTTTAACTTTTCCTTTCTAATTCATGCCCGACAAATTTGCCGTGTAAATTCCAATTCTGGCTTATACTATGTGGCCTATAATCGCTGTCAAATTCAACTTAAAACGCTGGAAATAATTTTAGATTTGATTTTAAAGCGCCCCCATGGAAAGTTAGTAATAACACATCTTTAAGGCGCGTCGCGTCAAGTCTGTCCAAAAATAAAAATTATTCGCCTGGCATTTTATTTCATTGCATTATAAGTGAACAATCTTATAACCAAAATAAAAGAAAAGTTTGTGATATGTAAGTGCAATTGAATTTGATTGTATATATTTGGCTTAGATTAAAATAATTACCGATTTTTACATTCGCTATTTTCGTATTCAGATCGTTTACTTGCAAACATTTCGACAAGGTTCATACCTGTTGCCAAGACTGTCTTAGAAAATACATTTTCTATATGCTACGGTGATGATTATTGAATTACTTTTATTCCCATTTAATTGTGTTCATAATATATATATATATATATATATATATATATATATATATATATAGCCTAGCGCCGATAAAGATCCCTGACTAGCTATGACTTAACGAGAGCTTTGCATTTGGAATGAAAAACCGAACAATTCGAGCGGTATTTCAAGACCATGGCTGCAAACCCTGGCCGACAAACTTCGAAAAATTAACACTTACGTTATAATGCGTCTCTAAAGCAAAACTTTTCAAGAACTTAACAAAAAGTATTTGATGTTTTCTTAAACAGTCATTGTAAATTTATATATATTTCGACAAAATGTAATCATTTGTTTTATTACTGGTTAAAATGTTATGATACTTTATCGGATTTGCAAGATGTTTAGAGATTTGCGGTCGTAAAAAAAACCGATAACGTTTGTCGGTGTCACAGCCCTACACTACAACATTGTATTAAATAATACGGATCTGCCTTCAATTCATCCAATGCATGTTTACGAACAACGTATTCCATGTTATTTTTTTTCTAGAAACTGTGTAACATATTTATGATACAAAGATACCCTGTGTAATACGAGGTTAATTTTCCCTACTTTAGTCGTTTCCCTCGATATGGGTCCTGTCACTATTCCCAACTTGGACCCAAGGAATTTAAAACAGCAATGTGTACCTGTGTTTCTGATTTTCTGACATACTGTCATGAGAAGTATTCATATCAAACGCTGGATCACTTTTGTTTATATTTGTAATTTACATCTTTATTATCTTACCCACGCATGTTAGAAGTTACTCCCTGCATATTTCTATTCAAGTACCTCTGTAAAGTTAAATATGGGATAAATCAGATGTCATAATTGAACATTGTCTGTCTACAATGCGTGTAACTACACGGCGGTTAAATCTGTATGTTCGCTATGTAAATGTCCCTCCCTGGATGGGAAAAAAGTCGTGATTACCGCTTAACTCGTTTATCTCCACCATTCATATACCTGTTACAGATGCAAACTTAGGGTTTAAAGTTATAATTCCTTCTATTTGATATTACACGGTAATTATATTGCTGACACAAGGAAAGGGCGTCTTCTTCCATACTCTCCGAAGCTAAAGGTTCAGTGCACGTGCTGGAAAGATACATTTTATCATTTGATAGTATTGTTTCGTTTGTTATCTTACATGTTACCGTAGAAGATCGATCAGAACTTCTGTTTGTTTGTTTTGTTTGTTTTGGGTTTAACGCCGTTTTTCAACAGTATTTCAGTCCTGCAACGGCGGGCAGTCAACCTAACCAATGTTCCTGGATTCTGTACCAGATACAAAGTCTTTTATCAAATCGTCACGGAGAACATACGCCCCGCCCGGGAATAGAACTCGCGACCCAGCGATCCGTAGACCAACGCTCTCCCTACTGAGCTAAGCGGGCGGGCCAGAACTTTTGTAGATCAATTTGATCGCTTGCCTATAAATTAATATTCACAGATGGTGACAATAAAAATAAATGATTATTGACGAATCTAGTTCAGTTTTTATGCCAGGGCAGGGACAAAGAATCAGTAGTGGAATCGTTGTTTTAAAGGTGCCAAATAAAGACAAATAAAAAACAAAAACATAAATCTTTAAAAAAGACTACACATTTTGAAATATACTACTAAACATTACGATAGACGTGCAATATTCCCTTGAAGTCAAAACATGTGCAGAGAAGCAAAGAGTTTTCTTGTATTTTCTTAGACTGACATGCGTGGTCATTTTGTCCTTCTTTCGTGTTTATCGCTTTTCCGTAATCGGTCGGAAATTCTTCGGGATCACGTGATTTTAAAGTTAATTCAAACGAATATCTGTTTAAAGACGCGCCACAAAATAACTGTATTCTTTTGTATTTCCATGATGGTAATTATACATGATTTGCATGAAAAATATGAGATATACAATATTTCAGTTTCAATTTGACAGTGACATATTAGGCCAAGACAACGTGTTTAATGTGTAAATTGTATCGAATTAATGTAGCAATATATACATAAATCAGTGTATTAAGTTAAATTTCAATCACAATTTGTTACTACAGTGTAATATAAGATAGTTAGTCATCTATATTCTTTAAACTATGCTGAAAAGAGATTGATTGAATAATTGTGCAGATGAAGTTGTTATTCGGGAAGGGCCTAAATTGTCCACCTGAAAACTTTTAGTATAACTGCATATTACCTGTATTATAAGAATGATTTTCATGAAGATTTTCTGTGTGAAATTAACTGCCAAGAGTTTCGAACCCACACGGCAAAAGATTTGACCAGTTACAAAAATGTTGAATTCCCTATGCCATGTTTGTAAACATCACGTTATCGTTGGGGCATATTAATATATTTTGCATCTTTTTATAAATTTATCCTCGTTTCGGAGCATTCTCCCGAAAAAAACGAAGATGCGCGGCGGGTTCGTAAGCAGTCGGAAAACATATTTTCGGTTTGAAATAGGCAAAATGTTTTTGTTTATTTGTTGGTTATTCTTGAACATATTTATGATTATTTGGTCAGATCCTATGAAGTGGGTCATATTTTCAGTAAATATTAAGTCCCAGCTACAAACTCTGGTTTTCATATAATACTCGTTTATTTCTTAAATTTCATTTGAGGAGGATTTCTAATGGGAAAAGTTAATATCTACTTTTAAAGTATTTATTGCGAAATGAGACAGTACATCTTAATAAAACATTGCAATAAATTGGTAATGTCAAGGTGCAATATATAATTTTGTCAAGTGTACTTGACTTTATTAAGTTTAGAGGTCATATATTTTAGCAAACTTTAGATTGCATTCTTTGTAACATTGTCATTTGTTTGATAATTTTAGGGATTTTCCCCCAGGTACGAGACAGGATGGTTAAACCGTATTTCATAATGATGGGGACATTTTCAGATAAGGATGAGTCATTTAGGTTAGGTTAAGTGTATTTGTAGATTGTTTGTACAGATACGTTCTTCAACTAATGTTTATTATCCTTATTTACTGCTTCCTTCATGTGCATTAATAAAGGCCAAGCAAATTTTATATATCCGCCCGATAACATACAAGTATGATTTAATATCGGCCTCATATCGGGTTAATGATCATAGTGTTTTTGACAGATGACGGTTAGTTGCTGATGCCTGATATCAGCTGTTCGTTGGATTTATATCATAAACAGTAATCGGTTTGTTGACATTGATCCAAAACACAGACTTGGAACTTGTGGAGACATTAGTGTAAATTATGCTGTCACCAGCCTTTGAGCCCACTGCCTTCACAATTACTTCGCTACAACTGGTTCTATATTCTCGTTTTATGTTCATGTAAAATGAACATAAAATATGTGGGTTGCCACGTAAAAAGAAACATCTTGCAAAAAGAAGTTTTGTTGCTCACCAAATTCAATGCCAGGTACACTCACCGTCGTCCCGTTAATATTTTCTCTTTACGGAATATCCTTGAAAGTCATTAAGATAATAAAAATATAGAATGTTGGCATATACAATTTAGCTTTGTCTCAATTGAAATGTTGTTCAAATAATGTTACTCCACTACATAAAGTATGTAATGTGATAATAAATACTATTTTGTCTGTAAATAAGAATGATAAAATTGCAAATTTTATGAAACCGAATTTGTCATGTCATGTCATAGCGGTCTTTTGTGATATATGAATATATAGTTTTTCAATTGTAACATTCTTAATATTGCTTTAATAAATTTATTGACAGGAATTGGAATTACGTTCAAAGTTTCAAAAATCACTTTTGAAATAACAAACAATTAATGCTCATAACTGCGTGTGAATATATTTATTTGATACGTAATTCAGGTATTTGTAGTTGTAGTTAAGTAACCGCAAAATCGTGCAAATATTTCATAAACAAATAAATACACCACTAAACTGTTTTCTTCGTTAATTGAAAACTTATTAAAATATTTATTGATAAGATACTATCTAGCTTTGTCTCTATCGAAATGTTATTCATATAATTGACTCAGCTACATGAAGGGACCGCAATTCATGTAATGAATAACCTGATATAAAGTAATGTAATTTGGTAATAAGAACTATTTTAATATTTAAAAGTAATTATAATATAATAAAGTACTGCATTTGAATGGTTAGTTGAGGTATTAATTCACCTTAGATTTCAGTTTAAACTTTTCCAATGTTCCTTGTTGTAAAATACCTGTCAATTATTACCATACGACTTTTTATTAATAAAACGATGACGTGTTGCTACCCAATATTAATACATCCTAGACACACCTTTGCTAGCTTTTAAACGTATTGTATATGCTTCTGATTGGATGAATGTACATGATTTACAGACGTGTTTGTTTTGTACATTATCAAAACATGTTTGAAAGGTGCGAACTAAAACCCTTTATTTTATGACGTTTTTCATTTAAAATTATCTGTCTGTTTTGAAATATCACACAACAGAAACTGCACCCCACTCATCAGGCTATAAAATAGGATTTGCCCCTACCGAAAGAATTTACGAATAACTAAAATGAAGACTGTTTGTATAGTTGGAGTTCTGTTATTTTTCTTTCAACATGGAGGTAAGCAATTTCATTCTATAGTAATTAGATTGCTGAAGAAATACTTACAAGTACTTGTTACGCTAATATACTTCGATATTTGTATACTTAGCTTCTGTATATTTTTGGCATTCTATTAAAACATATCAATTAAAGAAATTCCTTTTTCATGCATCTGATTCATTAAAGTGTACTGTATCATGACATGATATATTTTAAAAAACATAAAATTATTACATATTTAATTATAGTGCTATTCGTAAACTGTCATTAGAAAAAAATGTGTCGTTATTTCTGTCTGTATGTCTGTCTGTTTGTATGTATGTGAAAACAAATGATAATAAAATTTTGCTCTACATGGCTGAATGTTTTAAATGGTCAAAATTTATTACAGTATTAGAAGTAAAAAAAAATGGGTCTCTAGTACTCTACTACAATTCCATTTAAAAATGGCCAACATTAGAAATTTAATCATTTCGTTTTCTTCGCATTGCTGTTAGCGTTAGAATACCGACAAGAAATACCAACAAAACAGATCAAGGTAAACTATGGAAAGAGAAAAAATACTATGCAGTAAAACTAAACCAAAATTAGTTATTATTATTTGTGCGTTTCACCTTTATTGAGAAAGTTATACTTATATCCGGGAGAGGTGATATTGGTTTTGATCTGGTAACAAGCCTGTTCGTTCGCTCGTCTATCTGTCTGACACAAAGCCGTGTCTACTATATATGGTTGTCATGAGGTGAGGTCGAAAAAATGATTTTAATCATTTTTAAAAATCATTAATAAGATGCCGTAAAATTATTTCGGTGTTGAATCAACACACGATATAGAAGTTTCAATCGCATTTTCAAAACAGATCTTTTCTTTTTGATTGTCTCCATTTGTTATCTTATGTTTAATCCAAGGACCGAGAGGGAGAGAGAGAGCATGACATAGACAGAGTAATCTCTTTGACTATTTAATTGGCATAATTGACACGGTTATATTCATATAAAAGAGATACGATGAAAGGAAACATAAGAAGAAAAAGCGCATCCCTGACTTTTGAGCATTGAATTATTTAGAATTGAACAAATCGTCAGGTTGTACATGTCGTGAAATAAATACATTCAAACAAAATTGTTTGAAAAGTAGTACAAATTAACATAAATATAAAATCATTTAAATCTATTTATCCTGATACCGCATGTATACGAGGCATTATATATTGTCTGTGTATGACGCTATAGCATCAACTTCGTGCTGAAGTTAATAATTCTTCAAAATAAATGACAATAAACCGTATCTGGGTTCATCAATTCTTAACAACAACAAAAATGAAATATATGTCATTCAAAAGATACAAATGTATAGACATTGATAGAAAAAATTCCATTTGCACATAATGATAATCTTAGTGGTTTTATAAAAAAAGTTCTTTTTAAGTTCTTTTTAAAACAAGGAGAAAAAGATATAATGTTGGCATTATAAATCTAAGCGTGGGTCAATCAAAATAAAAGATGAAATTTATTTGAAAAATAGCATGTGATGCATCAAGTGATAAATATGGATATTCTTCCGAATGATTGTGAAAATAGAAAAGTGGGATACTCAGGTCGCCCAGCACGACATAAACGAAAATGTTGCGGGCTTGGTTTGACTGAGCCTGTTCATGGACAGTAGTGCCGTCTACGCTATCTAACTCCAGGTTGAGCAGAACTCAACATTTACACATGTTATAAGTTAGAGACATCCGCAGATGTATTCATACGGCGGTGCCATCCTTCAACGATGCATAAAGCAGTTGCCCTAGACATGTTTTTGTGTCTAAAACCTCCATTTACTATTCAGCTCAATTAAATAGGGTTGTTCGATTGTATTTATACAGTACACAGATCAGTCGCTAATGTTCACCTTCTTGAATGCTTGGGTCAAAGTTCTTAGCTGCATTCTGCTGTATTTCTCTGTTATCGAAAAAATAAACATATAGCAAAAAATCGTGAAAAATGTAATACAATACCAGCTTCCAATAGAATCATATGAAATGCATTTGATAAGTTTCTTGTACTACCAGTCGTTTTTCATTGAATTACACGCCACAACCCGTGTATCATTGAAGGTTCCATGTACATTGCCGTTTGAATACATCTGCGGATGTCTCTAAATTGTTTTTTGTACTTTTAGCATGTGTAAATGTTGAGTTCTGCTCGACCCAGGGCTAGAGGGCGTAGACAGTAGCATGCATTTCCACTACCGTCCATGAACAGGCTCAATCAAATCGAGCCTGCAACATTTTCGTTTTTGTCGTGTTGAGCGACCTGTGAAGTTTCTACTTTTTCTTTTTTACTATAGATATTCTGTCTGCAACTTTTCTGTATATCATTTCAACTACAGCCTTTCTATTTGATATTTTTTCACATAATGTTTTCAGTGTTTTGCTATACATAGGTACTGAAAATACATTTTATTGAATTTTTAATATCAATGTATTCATATATATTGCAGACTCAGAAATTACTGACTGGACCACACCAGCTATATCTGGTGCGGCAGATGGACAAGGAACACTTTCTATTGCTGAAGACCAAACGATTTCTACTGAGATTGTAACATTTGTCGCCGTTACAAACGCTTCAATTGTTACGTATTCCTTAGACACCGCCGTTAATCCGTTTGCTGTGGCTGCAAACGGTACACTGACAATAACTGCAGCACTTGATTTTGAAACAACTACATCTTACGTATTACACATCAAGTTTGTACTCAATTTTTCATTTCAAGTCACAAAAATTTCTATCGCAATTTTATTTATTCATGAAGGCTTGTTAGATCATTTATAGATGAACATTAAGAATAATCTGAATCGGATGCTTACCTCGGTAACATTATACAATTGTTTCATAATGAAAATTTAATTTTGTTGAACGTAGGTTAAACCAAGTGAATTATTATTCAATTGTTGAATTGTCAGTCACAACGATATAATTTTACGTGAAAGGTTCAATACAGGAGACTGTGGTTTATATTTTGTTTTTTTTTTATTTTTTTCAATGTTATGGAAGGTAAATACACAGATATTGATAACAGGGTATTAGATTTGTGCGTCTATATAAGTTTTATTAGACTAAGTGTTGATTGTCATCCAATTCTTTTATAACCACTAACCATCAAAAGACAGCATCATTGAAGCTTAACATCTAACCCCGGTGAGTTTTAAGCTGCTGCATTAAGCTATCATATCTTAACCAATTTTGATGTCTGAATGATATTTTACGTAGTTAAGATTTAGTTACTTCGTAGAAATCTCGTTAGTTTCCCTTTTGTTAAAATGTTTATTTGTTTGATGGTATACTATATATAATAGATATCCCTTTCACTGTCATAATTGAGTCAAAAATGAAAAAACGACTTTAGATCTTCACAGCAAAATCAGTTAGGATATATTTATGTGTACGTGCATGATGCAACATTGCTGGTATCAGATGTTTTTATTAGCTTTTAATCTTAAAATATAATGTTTAACAATTCGATAACTGAGTAAAATATCACGCTGTATGTTAAGGTAGAACACGACACTTTGCGTAAAATTTGGCATGCGTAAAGTTGACCATAAAGTGAAGATCTACATTTTGCTTGCCACAAGATTTCACATTTGTAAACAGGTACTGCAGTTCACCACAGGTAAGATTAACAAATGTGTATGTTTAATTATATTAATATGTATTTAGCTGTGATTTTATATGTATTTTAAAAACCTGTATTTTTACAATAACATTAAGTGAATTGTATTTATAGGGCCGTAGATAATGCAACTGTACCGGGAACTGGGACTGCGACCATCAATGTCACTGTCACTGACGTAAACGAGGCTGATCCAGTATTTTCAGCTAGTTACAGTCCCTGTATCACAAATGGTTCGTCAGAAGGTAAGTACTGCTAAAGGTCATAGACTGAAGTCATGTGAAAGAAGTACGCAGTAAACACTTTTTTTTCATGATATATAGTAAAGTAGTTAAGGTTTGATATATATCACACATTCAAAATGCAAAATAATGTCACGATTAATGATTTTCTAACAGTATGAGTATTAGAATGATGAGTCTTCTTTGTGCATTTTTGATAAAATATATAAATGAAAAGTACATGTTAATCTTTACGATGCATGACATGTAGACAACTCTATGCTAATTTTTGTCATTAATTAATAACTGATATTTAGTCATTACTGATACTTATTACTGCTAACGTTGATTCGCTACATACATTTTAATCTGAAATTGTGTTTGCATTTGTTGCTCACCACCAGAAAGATATATCAATTATCTTGATTGCTTCATTCAGTTTCAAATTTGATCTTCGTACATTCATTTGCCATACATGTGCTTGTTACTTTAATGCATCTAGGATTTTTATTCTTATCATCTAACATAAAGCCGTCTACTTTAATCTTATACAGTAAGGATTTGATATATTTTGCATCTGTATAATGCAAAAATAAAGAAATATTAAAGATAATAATATAAGCCAAACTGCTATATGTATCTTGTCTAGTCAGTCCCGATATTTGTAAAAGCAAACGCTGCACATGGCAGCCAGCAAATGAAGGAGTATAATTATTACCAAATAGACATATCTTTGGTTTGTTTGAGAATAGACCAATAGCATTTTTCTTTTAGATACACACTTGACAACCGTTGCTGCAACAGACGCCGATACCGCCAATACAATCAGTTATTCTATAACTGGTACGTATAAACTTTAGTATTTAAAACCGCACCAGTTCTTGAGAATTAATAGACGTTGTAAATCTCTTGATCACTGATTAATGTAGTTTCATTTTCCACATACTGTTTCAACTCTTGTGAAATGTATTGAACTCATAAACGTTTATTTTGTTGAATGATATTACCTGTTGATATGAGGGACAATCTCTGAATACAATGATTTTACAAAAAGTATTATGACATTTTATTTTTTGATTATTCTCATTTACAGCTCAAACCCCAGCTTCCGTCTTTAAAATTAATGCAACCTCGGGCCTTATTCAAGTTGACACAGGAAAGATTCTCGACAAAGGTACAGCAGACAACTATACTCTCGTAGTTGAAGCTACTGACGATGGAAAACCAACTCGGACCGGAACAACAACAGTTTCTGTCACAGTTGCTGATTCCTGCCAGTCTGGGAATGGTGCTGTAGCAGTTGCTGCCAGCATGGTGACACTGCTTGTTGCCCTTTTTGTTAACACGTTTTGAATCTTACTAAAAACACAAACTGACATGATTGATACCATTCTTTAGTATAACTAAATACAGAGAAAAAAACGGTATGCACGAATGTCAGTAATAGGCAAAATCTCTTTTTCGTGTATTTTATTTTTACCCGTGTAAGAAAACTGTTACTTGTTCATTGATATAGGCATCAAACAACACCTTTTGTAGTATAATACTTATATTCAGTCTTGTATATTTTTATCAATTGCTTTATTTATACAAAAACAAGAACATTATGCTAGTTTTGATAAGAAAAATAAAAGCTTTTCAGTTTTCCACATTATTCCCAGAAAAAAGTACGAAGTTGGCACGGATTTCTCTGCTGTCTCCAATAGAACGACGAATAAATAAAGAATACATTGTATCAGTCCTTTTTGAAACACCAAGGGAAGTAATTTGCCTCGTGAAAGGCAAGAATAATATGAAGACATCCTAATTTTGTCTGAATGTTCTTGTCCAAATAACAAGGTAAATTGTGCCACTTTATCGCAATCGTACTGTATGCTCTAGCAAGACACCCGTCAGTTATAACAAAATGATTACAAAATAAAGATCTTGTTTTTGGAAGACAGCAAAAAGAATTCTTAAGAGGAGTTGTTACAGATGATGTTACATTCAAAAGTTAAAGTTAAAATGTAAACCATTTATAATATAGAATGAACAACTACATGTAGCCGAACAAGAATCCGTTTTGATGACCTGTTCAAATACTTTATTTCTTTGAAATATTTTATGCAATTGTTATTATTTTTAAGAAGCGAATAATATGTATGAATCGATTCGTTAATGGTCTACTCCCTTCAGTATGTGTGTGTCCTACTTTACGTTTGTGTAGGGTGAGAGAAATGATTTTGGTATGAGATATTGATATATCGATGTGAAAATCATTTGAGTGTAAACTAGTCTATTGCGCGTTTTAGCATACTATTAGACATATTTCGCTCATATGGACAAGTAATTTTTTCGTTTATCTGCAAAGTTATGACATTAATTTTGGCAGTTAACCGACCATCTTTTATGTTCTTAGATGGTATATTTTATATATATATTATATTTGATTGCATAATGATACTATCTAATGACGACTTTAATGTACATGTGTTTTGCATCCTTGAGTGAAAAATATATTTATGAAAAACGCCAGTGTTTTATTTTCAACTTTTGTAACCGTCCTCCCCAAGAAATTGTAATGCAAGCTGCATATTCGGGTTCTTCATAGGTTTTGGGAAATATCTCGCCAACTTGTAAAACAAAACGGACATTGACAAAGCATTGAGTTTTTCTACATTGAAATATAATGGTATATTTAGTTTTGCACTGTACTTGTTTGATACAGGGCTCAATGTTATGACAGTTTATACTTGTAATGTGTGAGATGGCTTTTTAAACGCAGACCACACAACTAAGTAACATAACATCAGATCTCATAACTTGTTTGTTCATCAGACGTAATGACATCTGCAACATTTCCCACACACTCAGCACCTTCTTATGCAGAATTTATGGTTAAGATAACATTAAATGGACTATGTAGTCACAATAATCAGAAATGATAATGGAACAGCGTTTGAATATAGAGAAAAAGTGGAATTCCACAGGTCTCCCAGTACGACAAAAATGAACATGTTACTGGGACGGTTTGATTGAGCCTGTTCATGGATGATAGTAGAAATGCATACTTCAGTTCATACCCTCTAGCCCCGGGTTTCGTGCAAATATGTTACAAGTACCAAAGCACAATTCATAGACATATGCAGATATGTTCAACCTTGCAACGGTCGTCTTACGAAATAAGTTGAGAATTACCAGTTAACATTTGCACGTCCCAGAAAAGTTCGGAAATGAAAACTAATAACTGATTGTGATATTCTATTTACGGATTTCGCTCCGAAACTGTTTCTAACCATAGCTCACAGCTACTGCTTTTAAATACTGACCATAAGTGAATGCAACACAACATATAACTAGCTGCAACTCTCAATGGGCTATATTGCCAGAGACAATTCCAGGTACTAGTATTCTTTTAGAAAGTTTGTAAATGATTTGTTCCAGGGTTGTCTATCTTTCCATATATCTTGAATTTCTATGTATATGTGTACACAGTCTGTGTGTACTTGTATACGTGTATATACGTGCCCCTCAACAATATGGATTCGAAATCTCATTTGAGGAGTAAAATGCTTAGAATGCCGTCCAGATGGTTTACGAAAGGTCGTTGTTTCAACATAGGTACCCACTTATGCATGAAAGAATTCTCAGAGGGGCATCTGGGGTTTTGCTCTACAATATAAAGCTGAAAAAGTTGTGATAGTTCCACTTTCGCACCTTGACCTTAATTTGACCTTTCGTAAACCATCTGGAAAAAGTTGTGATAGGACCTTAATTTGTCGGTGTTTCTCTAAACCGAACGAAAATAAAATGAGCCGTGCCATGAGAAAACCAACATAGTGGGTTTGCGACCAGCTTGGATCCAGACCAGCCTGCGCATCCGCGCAGTCTGGTCAGGCTCCATGCTGTTCGCTTTCAAAGCCTATTGCAATTAGAGAAACTGTTAGCGAACAGCATGGATCCTGACCAGACTGCGCGGATGCGCAGGCTGGTCTGGATCCATGCTGGTCGCAAAGCCATTATGTTGGTTTTCCCATGGCGCGGCTCAAATAAAATTTTCAACACGACGATATGCATTCTCGTTTAATATTTAAAGAGCCCAATATAGTGAAAAAGATATATAGCTGACATCATTGTTGATGAACATCCGAGGGACCGCTAGAAAGTAATCTCTTAATAGATTTGGTAAATATAGAAAGTCAAGAAATATGCTGTGTTACACCTCAAAACGGTAGGAACGAATTTTAGTAGTCACTACCAAAATTCGGCCGGTACATTCGCAGTGGTACATATGATGTGTTAAGGATCATTGAATGGAAAGTAGTTTTTAGCTTTTTCTACATCAGGGGCTGTGCTCATTTTTACATTACGCACAAAACAAAGAGATAAAAGGAGGGAATGTCTCCTATAAAAATGACGGGGGAGGAGGTTCGGAGTTCCCCTCCCGAGATATAGTTTTCATATAAAACAACCAAAATGTAGATTCCTAAGTGTGTGAAAGGGGCCTCAAACGACGCTTCCTGTGCAATATCATTGTATTGTTTTGTTGTTTTAATGTGCTAGTGTTGTCGGATGGATTGTCCACCGAGATTTTTTAAAGCACAAAAATGTTGAATTCTGTAAAACGAAGTATAAATGTGAGGATGGCACGTGGGTCCTCCACCTAGATATTTTTTAAATATCCCACATAAACATAAATGGTGAATTATGTGCTTGTTTTAGGGGTCTTAGATAAATATTTGCGGCAAAAAAGATTTTTTCTCTTTAAAGGTGAGGGGTTTCGAGACTCCATCACAGATATCTTTGAAACACAACGTAAAAGAATGGTAAAATGTGGTTGTGGGCTTATTATACAACTCGTCTTATGTGACCTTTGCTCGTGAATCTCCTGAATTTTAATCTCAAACAGTCCATGTTTACTTATCGGCGTTTGTGAATCCTGTCCCAGGGTCATGCGAACCACGCATCAAATAATTGTGGTGAACAGTTGTGCCAAGTTTCTTCAATATCTCTGAATGTATGTCAAAGTTAGAGTTGAATTGACGTCTCTCCCGTGTGTTCCAATGGTCCTGCTTGAATGAATCTAGGGCCGTTATATTTTTAAGATCAAAAGTTCAAGGTCGGATGAGCGACTAAGTTCCATCATAACTCTCTTTGAAATAATATTGTCCATTCGTCACAAAATATTATTTTTGTAAATCATGGGATTATTATTAATACCGTTTTGAATTGACTGTATACATATCCAACGCATTTTGGTAGTACATTTTTGTAAACTACCAAATTGCGTTGAGTGAAAGACATTTTGGAAGTGACTACCAAAACTCGGCCAAATTTTGATAGTGACTACCAAAATGAGTTGCTACCATTTTGAGGTGCAATAATGCTGATATACTTTGCGATCAAATTCGAAACTGTAACAAATGTTCATGAAGATTTTATTTGTTTAAAGAATATACAAAACACTTATCGCAGTCAGCTGACGATGGCATTTGCTTGTTTGCTCGACTGTGAGAAAGAGTAGTTGTATAACATTTGCAATGAGCTGGTTGACATGTATCATTTCGATTCTACCACGATACCAACAACCATAAACATTTTTGACGGCATCTACATGTACAAGATATTAAATTTTATTCATTTTCAGCCTCTACATGACGTTTGACGCTGAGGTAATAACTGCGACGTATTTATACACAATGATTTTCACATAATATCGTACAGCACACTTTATGAATATTGATTTATTACACATTCATGTACTGAAATCACAACCTCTGTAACTCTTGTCAGTCGGTAATAGACTAAAAACTACTCTAGGCTGAAAAGTGCAAAAAAAAAAACAATTTGCAACACAATGCATTACCATTACTTTGATTTCATGTTCCATTGAAACAAGTCTACAATTCGTCTCTATTTATCATTTTGTCTTTAAGATTTTGCAAGACATTGCCTTAGCTTATTTTCATATTTCATCGAGAATAACCTCACTTCCTCAAATTCGTCTCTAGTGCCCGCCTGGATGAACCAGTTACATCGCGGCATCTGAAAACACGTTTTACCTAGACTCTCATCGAGAAATCTGTATTGATACTTTTCATCAACGTTAAAATCTTCCAGTTTCACGACAAAGAAACGTGTGTGAACAAAGGTTCTCGGCTGGGTTTTCAAGTTCGTGGGTTTTACCTGAAACACTGCTTGTATAAGTAGTTTAGTAGCGTTAAAATGGCCACATCTTAGCGCGAAGTCTAGCGGAGTCCAGCCGTGTCTGTTCCTAACAATAAGAAGTGATTCCATTTCCTTCGGAAATGACGTCATTAGTTTGTTCATAATGTTTGCTTTCCCATTTGCAGCACATATATGTAGAACTGTATTCTCTTGGTCGTCCATTGCAAAAGGGTCTACTTTTTTCGTCAACAATAAATCCATGATTGTCTCCCTTCCCCATCCGGCCGCGACAAGCATCGGCGTGAATCCAAGACTATCTTTCGCATTGACGTCGGCGTTTCTCTTCAGTAATATTTTGACGACTTCTATATTGTTCCAGTCACAAGCGTGATGCAGTGGTGTCTGTTGGGTGGCATCTCTATCATTAACACTGGCCCCACTGGTTAAAAGCAGCATAACAGTCTTCAGTTTGCCTGTATGCAATTAAAAGAAATAACATTCAATTTTATTGTTCAACAGATGTGTACTGTATAACTGAAGTTCAGTCATTACTTTTATGAAGATGCGCAAACATTATCAAAAATGATTAAAGAGAGCAAAGGCAGTTTCTTTTAAAACGATTAAATCAAACTGAGTGAATGTCAATACCAAATGGGCGGCAAAAGGTAACTCGAGAAAGTATTAAAACGTATCGATTTGATGTCGATAAATGTATCGCTTTTGCAACGCTTGTGTTGGCGTTGAAGGCAAGTTTTTTTCTAGTTCTCCGGTTTATGATTATAGTCTAGAAGGATTAAAAATACGATCATCAGATCTATTTAAATCTCAAAAAACAAGTTTAATAAAGCCAATGTTTGAAAAAGAGATCTCTGGTATTTTAATCCTGTTTTGCAAGACAAAATTATAGACGGGACAGGAAAACTCTCTTTTGACCTTTGATCACCATGTGTGACCTTGACCTTTGACTAAGAGTACTAGATGTTGGTCATGACGCGTCGTCTAATTATGGGGAACATTTATGCCATATAAAAATTAATCCCTTGATTGACGCCAGAGTTTTGGACCGGACAAGAAACAGGCTTTCTTGATGTCATGTTAATCTTTAACTGCCAAGTGTGACCTTGACTTTTCACCTAGGGGTCTGAAAGTTTTGCAGGACACATTGTCTTATTATGGGGTTCATGTTTCCAGTAATATCAAAATCCCTTCATGGATTGCAGAGTTATGGACCGGACACAAAAATGTGGACAGACAGACGGAATGATGGACGGCGAAAAAAATGAATTCCTATAGTCCACTTCTTGGACTAATTACCTTGCATGAAAGTTTATTAAGGAATGATTGTACGGCGCGATAGAAGCCAATGCCTGGTTTTATATAACTCATTCAGTCTCTAAAGTATCGTCAACTCCTTAAGGTAAAACCGTACGTAGTAACAGATCAGTCTCAATGGTCGCTTAATTTAAAACTAAGCATAATCTTAAAAGTTATGAAACAAGCTTTTGCTCTTTAATTAAACAATAAAAAATATCAATCAAGTATGGTGGCTGATTTCTGCCATTTCGTGTTTTCTTGTTGTCGGGGCGTAGACGCGACAATACGAAAACATACAACACGAAAACACGACGTTTAGAGGGCGCCAACACGACATATTTATTTGTCGAGTTTTCGTGTTGGTGGGTATGAATATGTCGTATTAGCGCCCTTAATTTTTCGTGATGTCGTGTTTTTGTGTTTTCGCCAGGCAGACACGAAAACACGAAAACTCGACATAAAACACGAAAACTCGACAAATAAGGTATAAATAAGGTATTTGTCAAGTTTTCGTGTTTTCGTGTTGTGTTTTTGCCTCACCAACACGTCAAAATGAAATGGCAGAAATCAGCCACCATAATCAGCAGAGAAATAAGCGGAACAATTATACGGGCACATTTTTTGTTTTAAGTAATACATAATCACGACATAATGTCTGTCATTTGAATTTATCCTTAATAGCGGTTCTCATTGTTTTGAGGCGATAGCAATTTATCACATGGATCTCATTTTATTTTTCAAACACTTTAAGCATTTCTCCTGTGGTATTTAAAGGAAGCTTGATAGTTACCCTATGAACAGTGGACATGAATTCGAAACTTTCATTTCCAAAATTTTAAAGCCAAGCCACAAAATAAATATAGAAAAAAATAAATAAGTTTCATTATTTTAAACACTAACACTATCATTGTGTAAATAAACAGATTTTTATTCTTTCGACTAAGTTTGAAAATATATAATAAAGAGACAGTTTTATTTCACAACTTACAATAGTAAGCCAATTGCTGTCTGTTAAACTGACTTTCGTAGAAACAGGTTTTTGAGAAAATTACTTGACAATTGTGCACGGGGCATTAGATTTAAGATTGAAAGTCTGAAAATGACTCATTACAATTTCGCTCTTGCACCCTAAATATAGTGACAAGTACTAATTTGTCATACGTAGTCTAGTTTCTGCACGCGCGTTTTTGGTTTGAATCTGATAAGACATATTAGCAGCATTACAGGAAATAAGCCTGCATATTAACCTGACTTGACTGCCTCACATAGTGGTGTAGAGCCGCCTCTGATGGAGTTCACCGCCACGTTGTCTTGTAGCAACAATGTAACTATCTCTTGGGTTTCGGGTCTAATACCCCTACTGGCTCGAACCAGTGCCATATCCTTCTGTTCATTGCTCCAGTACCGTCTCTGAAACGACAATAATTTGTAAGATAGAAAAATGTTCATAGGAAAGGAAATGCACTTGTAATGTGACTGGCCATTAAATAAGTGAAGTAGAATTCAGCCATACAAACGAACATACACTTACATTAGACTTATTTTATCGCCCTCTAGTCCATTTAAACTTACATGCAGCTTCTGTTAGATATGACTTTTCAATTTCAGCAACCAGTGTTAATATTCAGGATGAAGTATCTGGGGGTAGCGGACTAACTTAAAGTGCCGATTGTAATGTTTTCAAATTATTTTACTAGATTTTAAGAAAGTAACCGTAAAACTTTTGTTACTGAAAAATCATTCACTTCTTTCTCTGGAGTATACATACATTCAGTAGATCTCTCATGACATCCACTGACGTAAGGTACTGTTCTTCTTCCATCAGTTCGTCTGGTGGTTCTATACCTGTCTTTATCAGACTTTTGTAAATATCATAACTTCCTCTTTTCACGGCCATGCACAGTGACGCTTTTAATTCAGCTTCGCACCATTTTTCTTTCATTGGCATCCGTGCGTGAACACCTGAAAAAAAAGAAACTTTCTTGTTCTCATTAACGCAATAATTATAGTTTCTACTTATATTTTACACAACTCTTTTGAACTTATTTCAAATAATTATTTTATTCAGATCTTTGTAGCTGGTGTGATCGACATCCCCCTCCCCCGCTCTCCCACAACCCAACTCCAGCTCGAAACCCTGCTTACTCGTTTTGCCATAAGTTGAGTGTTAGCTTGTTATTGCAAATACACAACAATAGAGTATGATAAATTTCTGTCACTAGCATTGATTAGTCTGTGCTAAGAACATTGATATGTAAACAGCCTAAATCAGTATAAGTAAACCAAGCTGTTCAGAATTAAAGGTCATATGAACTTATCAGAACTAAAGGTAATGTAATGTTATTCAGAACTAAAGGTCATATGAAGTTATGTTATTACTCAGAATTAAAGGTCAATTGAAGTTATCTAAAAATAAAAATCATATGAAGTTATTCAGAATTAAAGGTCATTTGAAGTTATTCAGAACAACTAAAGGTCATATGAAGTTATTCAGATTAAAAGATCATGTGAGTTTATTCAGAATTAAAGGTCATATGAAATAAATTTATAACTAAAAGTCAAAAGAAGCCATTCAGAAATAAAGGTCATATGAAGTTATTCAGAACTAAATGTCATGTGAAGATATTCAGAATTAAAGGTCATATGAAATTATTCAGAACTAAAGGTCATATGAAGTTATTCAGAACTAAAAGTCATATGAAGTTATTCAGAACTAAATGTCATGTGAAGATATTCAGAATTAAAGGTCATATGAAGTTATTCAGAATTAATGGTCATATCAAGTTATTCAGAATTAAAAGTCATATGAAGTTATTCAGAATTAATGGTCATATCAAGTTATTCAGAATTAAAGGTCATATGAAGCTATTTAAAATTGAAGATCATATATAGTTGTTGAGATCAACTAAAGGTCATATGAAGTTATTCAGAATTAAAGGTCATATGAAGTTATTCAGAATTAAAGGTTATATGAAGCTATTTAGAATTTAATGTCACATGAAGTTATTGAGAAGTAAAGTTCATACGAATTGACGGTATACCTGTTGCTAGAATAGCTGTTACAAGCTCTACATTCGGCACTTCTTGGTCTATTGCACTATACAACATACCGACGTGCCGGCGGGACTCCTTGCTTTCCTGTAATGTATCAAAGGCATAATGAGATGATTTTTATCCTTGTGAGAACTATTTTATACTCATCTATTTAGTCTGAGACAAAAATCCAGTCTTAAATCTGAAGGATGTCCCCCCAAAAACGTATTCAGTAAGTGCAGTTTCGGCGGTTATTATAGCCGGTGCTTACTTTTCTCTGTAAGTTTCGTACAATTACCCACTATAAGTAGAATGTTGTGGGCGAAACGCTTTGAACAAAATTGTAATACCGCCAAAGCATGTCCGTTACGTACCGATAATGAGCTCGCTATAATTCTATTTTTCAAATAAAGCCAGTCTTTCGGGATAAAAAGTGAAAACTTAATAAACGGAGATTCATTCCAAGATTTGTGATCATTATTTCTTTTCAAAATGTAGTACATCGCAAATCTAATGTAAAGAATATCTAAGAAGTTTATTTTGCTAAATTTTATTCACGTAATTCTGATTTAGTTTTAAAATTCAATAGTAATTTAAAGACACTTCTGCGAGAAGGTATTTCTAAACCCGTTTTTTATGGGGATGTGGTTTACAAACTTCGTAAGATCTTGGGTCACGGTAATTTTCCAAATGTATTTGGAAAGATTATCAAACGTTTTATTAAAAGAGGTTACGACCCAACTGTTTTGAGACATACCGCATGTTTAGTGTTCAACCCGTTTACAGTTGGACACTACGCTTCCCTCTTTGATTGCGTCTGACGGAAGAGGGGGAGGACTCTATGATAAGCAGTTTTTAAATCCTACCAGGACTAAACTGTTTTGATATTTGTCTTCTGGCCTGTTTCGTCGGGCCCTTAAGGGTGTTTCTCTTGTTGCTCTGTCTTCTGAAAAGGCATTGAGTACATACGTTTTTGGTTCTTAAGGTTTGTTTTTTATATATTTATACACGAGCATTTTTGTGTTTTACATGCCATGCCTTTTTGTTTCCATTACGTGTGTAAGAGATTCACCTAGAGGGGATTACTTTTATTTACACTGTCCCTTGTCTTTGGAACATGGTGGGGGTAAGAGTGAGGTTAGGTGCACCATAAACCGGTTTAAGCTCCCCAGTGGTGTTTTTGCCACTGACCGTTCCAAGGCGGTGCCCCACTGTGTTCCTTTGTTTGTTCGTTTTGTCCTTATGTGTTGGCTTTGAGTGTGTGTGTGTGTGTGTGTGTGTGTGTGTGTGTGTGGTGCACGCGCCTGCGTGCTGGGGGTTTCGTTTTGAGGAGGCTACGTTTTTGGTGCGTGGCATTCCCTGTTTGATATTTTTCTTTGTTTTTTTAGGTTGCCCATTCAGTAAACTAGCCTGATATGGACCCCAGTGTCGGCCATTATCTGTGCGAATCTTTTTTATGATATATATTGATATAGGTTCTGAATACTGTGTTGAGACCTTTAAGTTTGAAAACTTGAAAACAGTATACAAAAAAACACTTACATAAATGCCCAATTTTCACTTACTAGGATATTTCTATCTTCGGTCAAAATGAATTGTTCGTAATTTTCTTTTTGTTGGATGTACTCAAAAAAGAACTGAATAAATCTGAGATCTTTCATGGCTCTGTGATGGAAAATTGTCTTGACTTCTCCACTTGAAATATAATGCTCGAAAACCTACAAAAATATATGTATTGATCAAGTTATTTACATTGAAAAAAAATTATTATCATCATATTTCGAGAATTAAAGGTATCAATTCAGGGCCACGAGATAGTATCCCGATCCAACAACAAGATATATCATCCATCGTCTGCAGGAGGTAGAATCTCTTTGTCAAGAGATAAAGTGCGGACACGTGTCACCCTGGAGCTTCCGTATATCGGCCATCGGTCAATTTGAAAAGAATCAACTGATATGGTGTTTTTTTCGTGCGCTTGGGACTTTTAACTTGAATAGAACATTTACGTACGATTTAAATATATTTTAAAACTTAACAGCGTTATGATTTGGCAAGAAATTCCACATGATAAAGAAGATAAGGAAAATGAACCTTTGCTAAGACAAGGAAGTTTTCATTTTTCACTCTCATCATGAAAATCTCATCTCGCGTTCTTCGTGATTTTCATCCGATCGGCCATACAAAAATCCTCAAGAAGATGCGCAGCAGTAACATCCTTAACAAAAATATATACTAAAGGTTTTGTCTACAAAGGGTATTTTAGAGGAAAAAATATTTGTCATGTCTAAAAGCATTCATGATCTTACAGTCAAGTTTAAACACACATACATTTATTATAAAATTTCAATATTATATTGCATTACTCTATTAAAAGGGGATTTTTTTTTCTTCTTTTGAGGTAGAATAAAATTGCTTTTGATTATAGCAGTTACCGCACGAATATACATATCGGCATCGATCGCTAGTTGTAATCTTTTCTTATAAGCAAATATTTATATTTGGGCCTACTTTTGATTTGATGATTTACTTTTTATTACGTTATGTAATGAAACAAAGAGCGGCTTACGAATAAGAAAAAGAAATCGTAAACATTTAGACGTATCATTTCAAAAAGTATGAACAACCGGGAAGTCTCTATAACAAGAGAATAGCTTTTGCTCGTCAAACTTCGAAATAAAACTGACACGAAAATCATCCGTTCTAAAATACACATTACGAATCTTGCACTTCAATACTTAGTATATTAAACATGGCATTATTTCTGCATACATTTAGGATAATAGTACGTTGGTAACGTACAATATCACTGTGCTAGAAATATAGAAAAATTGAAATTATCCTTTGAAAGATATCCAGTGGCCATCTTTCCCTAAAATATTTTATGTCTAGATATTTACTTCAGATGTATAAAATTCTCATCAAATGTCTTTAACTTCGCTAAATATGTTGATTAAGTTTGCATATAAAGCTACATTCATAATCAAATGTCATGCAGTAACAGTTGATTGTTGAAAAAAAAACAGCCAGTTTTTTAGTGGTAGTACCCATTTATACTGTGTTTACCTATACATGTATTAAGTGTGTGCTATTTCAAATGTAACGCATAGTACTGTTAACACAAACAAACTTTGTAATTAACTATATGAAGTAATTATTCATGTTTCTAAATATGAAATTTGGATTTAATATACCTTTAAATCATTTTGAAAATTAGGCAAAATTTCAATTTTGTGCATTTGTTATATGTATAATTTAACCAACACGCAGATCTTTCTTGCGTACCTTCTAACACTTCCTGTGGATGTCTTTCACCGAACGACGCCATGACTGCTTCAGTAATGCTTTCGTGCGAAAACGTGTAACATTTTCTATCTTTATAGAAATTGACATACGGCCGTACTTGATTCTCTAGGGCATTGAGAGTGAACTTGTTCAAGTGATCGGATACAGGTACCCTACACAAAAAGGCCAGGTCCAAAACCTTTGTCTTGAACGCTCCTTCTGTGAATTCCTATTAAAGAAATGAATCGATTAATGGATTAACGTACACCTGTTAGGAGAAAAATAATTTATATTAAATACGCTCTTATAAATAACCAAATATTTTGTGCAGAAAGTAGTAAATCGTTTGAAAGAATGCAGAAATATATATTGTTCATGTATTTTTATCAATATCTTACCTTGATTTCACCCACATTATCATTTTTCAGTGCCATATATACATTGTATGCTAAATGTGGCGGAAATGAACATGTTGAAAGATTTCACCCAAATTACTGGCGAGTAGCTATTAGTAGTAGATATTCCTTGAAGAAACTTCTAATCCACTGGCAAGCTTTTTAGTATGCAAATTTGGTCCATAGAGCCAAAAGATCTGTCATTTAAATTGTACTTGTTATAGATTGTTCATGTATTTTATCAATACTTACCGATTTCACCTACATTGATGCGATTTTCGGTGCATTATATACTTGTATGCTAATGTGCGATAATAAATGTGAAAAGATTTCACCAAATATTGAGGTAGTATTATATAGATATTCTTATTAAGGGCTAAAGCTTGTTTTGATCAGTTACTTTGAGACAATCTATTTGTTTTGTTAAGGTACCGTGTGTTCTTACTGTATGTGCATAGCACAGGTAAACAAACTAATATCATAAACAGTTTAATCAGTTAGTAAGATCTTACTTCAAGTTGCTTAACAAACAATATTCCGTCTTTCTGGAACATCAACACCACTAATGCTAGGTACCCATATTTGTCTCCATCATACATTCTGTCCAGCTGCTCAAACAATAACTCTGTGGAAAGAAAATTTTATTTGAAGATGTATCTTATGTCATATTTTTATTTATCTTTTTAAACATTATATGCTTACACCGAACACCGAATCCGAATTTATTCTAAAAATTTTCATCAAATGATTTTCAACTAACTGAAAAACTAAAATATATGATAAAAGCAAGTTAATGCGAAGCTCATAAACAAATTAAAGATATTGTTAACACTAAAGAGCGCAAGAGAAATGGATCTAGATTGCCGAAATCTTTTCATCTGAGTTTAATCTAAACTTTATTCGAGTACTATAGGTTACTTTAGATAATACATCTATATTGAAACTTCGAAAAAAAAAAAACAGGAAAACTTCCCACAGACGTTCGTACGAAGAGTCCTTTATAGTGTATTTCATTGTAATTGTACCCAACAAGTGACTGAAAGTATCCAATAAGCAATATGGAATGAATAGAATTTACCGTTACCTATTGTCCCCAGTAACCAACAAATTTGTGTTCTCTCATTTGCTCATTGCCACTGAAATTGGTATAATCAAGATTTGTTTTATAAACCTACCGATAGGCCGCTCAAAGAACTGAGACCCTATGATCAAGAATGATTCTTTTTTCACAAACAATGCGCAACACTGAGGGAATCCAAGCTTCGAGTTGTGTACTTTTGCAGCCTTATCTACTTCTGACTTGGCAACCATTTGATCTTCTGCCAGTAAATGTCTTCCTAATATGAGACGTCGCTCCGTTATAGGAAGCTCTATAAAAGATAATGCAAATTCTTAAAATGTACCATATGATTACAGATTTGGAAAATGTGTTTTTATTACAGCAAACCAAATATGCCGGTATTCTTACAAATATGTACTTATCTAGAATTTAGTTGCCGTGTCATGCAAAAGATGGGGAGCCTATAATGATACGTTTAATCACCTTAAAGTAGTTAAATGAAAGAAATTGTGTATACAACCCTTGTTGATAACCAATTGAAAAATATGATTTTTGAAATGCGCGTACGGATTGGAAACTGTATGTAAAATAACTAATTGCACCTTGTCAGTGAAGTTAATACAAATATTGGCGAGTAAAATAGATAAACTATAACAGCTACCAAAAAAAAACAAAAAACAAAAAACAACATGATTATGATCAATCGGATGTTTTCATCATTTCATATTAGATTTCAGTTACTGAAATTGAGTTGAAAGTGTTTTTCAGAGATTTTTTTTCTCAGCCAGGTGCAAAAATTAATTTTTTTTAACGGTTATTTTTATGGTCATGTAACATTTGTGACGGCCACTAGGGGAGGTAATCACTGTTGAGAGTTTGTAACAATGCTTGCTCTCAGCACACATTATTCAATTTATTTATTTTGTTTTGATTTAACGTCGCACCGATACATTTATAGGTCATATGGCGACTTTCCAGCTTTGATGGTGGAGAAAGACCCCAAGTGCCCCTCCGTGCATTATTTCATCACGAGCGGGCACCTGGGTAGAACCTCCGACCTTCCGTACGCCAGCTAGATGGCTTTTTTCACATGATGAATCCAACGCGCCGAGTGAGGCTCGAACCCACATCGATGAGGGGCAAGTGATGATTTGAAGTCAACGACCTTAAGCACTCAGCCACGGAAGACCCGCACGTAATAATGAATTTAGAAGTATAATATAATCATTAGAAACTAAATAGTATCGAATGAAAGAAATATACAGAAAAGATGTTAAGAAATGATATATCTCTTGTTTCTATATACCGTCTGAACCACAGTCCACAAAATTGTCCTTGGCAAACAGCTTGTATTGCTTCAACTTCGAGTAGCACTGATCCAATATATTCTGTCGTATTGTGATAATGACTCGAACCCCTGTGCTTTCGTTAGTGTCCATACAACTCCCATATATCTGAAAAAGAATTCAGTTACTGTTGAACCTTTAAAGAAGGATTAATTCGTGTGGCCTTCGAACAGAAAGCTGTTAGATTTAAGGTAGTGGACCGATCATGACAGTCGACAATTTACGGGCAATTACGCATCTTCCTAATGATTTCGGCATGCTTCGGACCAACAGAAGAAAACTATTTGTTTCATTACAACGTAAAATGCCGAAATCGCATACGGAGATTACGGAAACAAACGGAAATTACCGATTGTCAATACGGGTCCACTGCGTTAAACACCTTTTGTCGCCATTTTTCCTTCGTAAAAATGTATTTTTATTTGCCTTATGTTTTTGATAAAACTTTTGATCACATATGGTCTATTAAAGTTTTGGCGTAAAATTGTATTTGTGACAAAACGATAGTGCCAGGTAATTGAATATTGTGCGATTTTAAGTTACACCTAAACTTTAGACATAAAGTCTTATGAATACTGGACCAACAATTAAATCAACCCTTTCTTGTGTGTTGCCAGTAGAGCCAAATGCTGTGTTTGCCATAGGATATCTATGTCAACTATTGTACTGACCTGTTCAAATTTAGACTCCCATTTACTGAGCAACTTCTCATCTAGAGATCCACTGCCGAATATATCATCCAGCAAGAGGGCGCTAACAGTCCGAGGTTCTATATACTGCCATTGGTCAGGGTTCGTAATTAACAAACATTCATCCTCGTCAAAGTTTGCAACCATCAATCCTATCGCAGTAGTGGTTTTACCGTCCCCTATATTCCCTGCAATAAAGTACATGGCCACCTTTGAATATTTAAGACCTGCATTGAGCACCATACTTATACTGTAGCAAGTTGTTTTCTAAGCTTTTTGATCTCATGGCGGCGCATATGTTTCACACATTGACATCACAATCTGCTTAAACTTCAAGTGTCAAATGATCAATAATAGGTCGCACAATTTGAGTATAATTATATTCAGTAATCCTTTTTTACATTTCTTATCAGTTACTAAAACAATTAAACCTAATGTAACAAATCAAACAAAACTAAAGAATGCCAGAAGTATAAAATACAACCGATAAACATTTTAAATCACATTTTTGTACATGTAACGAGTTACTTATATTTGAAACTGTATTTCTTATAAAAATCAGAGACAAACTTTTTGTCATTATAGATTCAATACTGAAGTAAATAACGACAAAGACAAACCTTTTAGAATAACAAATCCTTTCTTCATTAATTTCTCTTGAGCTTTTTGGAAAATCTTCGTCCTCACAAACACTTTGGGATTCCGATGTGTTTTAAGGAAACGAGTCGTCATTTCTGAAGAAAATTTCAGTTCCATCAAACTAAACGTCTACAAACAGATCCTTTGAACAATGGAATGCAACCAAGCAAAATGATAGCAGAATTTTCGGTCTGACATAGTCTGTTTACGACAGGTAGTGATACATGCAATAAACTTAACGCCGCGTTGCACCGGCGAAGGCGGACCTCTGGGTTCAATTACACTAGATGCTTCCCCCCCCCCCCCCCCCCCCCCTCTCCCACCATACCTCCCCCCATATGTTCTATATGTCGTGGGCAATGTCAATAGAGCTTTCACACAAAGTTAGGCTCGTTTCAGTGTAGCATTACTTACCCCATCAAGAATTAAATTAAAATTGACATCAAATCACTAAAAAGGTAGAGGTACTGTATCTTCTAGAAATATTTTTCGCACGGTAATATTTTGATCACTTTAGAATTACTCCATATCAAATTGGTATAACCTGATACTCGTTCTGATACTTCAACAAAATGCAATCGTCTGTCTAACTGTTTCTTCCAAAATGAGAATAATATAGTCACAGTAAAATTTAAACATAACTGGCTCTTATGCATACCTCTGTGTCAATTTCAAGTGAAAAAAATAGTGCCCTTCAACCTATCTATTCTGCCATAATGCAAGTAGACTATGTGGTCTCCGTGCTGGTTCCTTTACCTCTTTTTACTGCTATTATACAGAACATTAATTGAACTATATGATCACATACGACCAAACAGGGTCTACAAGATTATGATAAAAGTATAAAAAGAACTTATAAGTCGGACAATTTGGGGAAAAAAAATTCAAAATGACGGACGCGAAAATATGATACTAAATGATATAAAATATTCTATATTTATTTAGGATTTTACCTTTCCTCTCTTTGATTGTCTCCCCTGACTGCTTAGCAGGAGCTGAAGTGTAAAAACGAATTATTTACTCCATTACTATCGCAGTCACAGCATTCTGTAAGGTATATAGTTATGCTCTCCTGTACCTTCATTTCAAATTAAATCTATAAGAGCGTCGTTTGGGGGCACAGATTGTAACCAAGCAACACACTTACAGCAGACACGGTTTGACCGAGTATGTTCGTGAGAGGGGATGAGATGTGGAAGACCCCACACCCTGACACCGGCGTAAGCGTAGTTCTATGCTCATACAGTAGCTCTCAATCGGCTACATGATCCTAACGGACCAGAAAATCTAACAACGCCAAGTTCGGAGATACTTTTTACGACCGCTGTTATACTGCTATTTTGATAGCTAATAAAGTCTGTAAAGATCTTTTGAAAGCATGGAATGTACATACAAGCACAATAGCAGCCGTATTAGGAAAACTTGGACATGTTGGACGGCAGAATGATTTGACAAGGAGTACAAAGGAATCTGCAGATGATTAATTTAAGTATAAAAGGAAATCCGTTAGACACCCTTTCCTTGACTAAATTAGCAAGTGCAAGCCTAGACGATAAAACTACTGATTTCCTGGGATATGGAGACGATAGTGATTCCGGGAAAAGTCAAGCTTTCATTCTACGATATATCAATGAGAAACAAAATACAAACAGACCTATTTGTCGATCCCCTGTCTCGTCAGCCCACTGATTCAGCACATCAAGGTACTGCTCCCTTTCAGAGTATCTAACAACTGTCGTTTTCATGTCATCAATGATCTTAAGCATCTCTTCACCCTGTCTTTCTCCACATATTCTTAACGTCAGCTGATAAATAGAATAATATATATGACATACCTCTGAAATGAAGGTTAGGGCAAAACACAGCATTCTTTTTTTTTACGGAAAACTGTTATCTCAAAATGGTCTAACTTATAACAATGCTTTTGAGAAACTCTTTCTTGACCTTTCTCTAATATAAGAATGTTAGCAATACTTGCTCATTTTGGGTATGTAAATCTGGAATGACGGCATTTAACGGTAAATATACAACATACCAAAGCTAAACAATATCCGGATCAGGACTCACAATATAATAAAGTGGGGGACTTGTAAGCCGTTTTATGAACATAAACGCAAATGAGCTGGGTACATGATCTCAATTCATTATAGCGGTCCCAAAAATACAAAATATCTCATTAAAACTACTGAAAAGACCATCATTTACATCACTGACAATCAGTTATTGTCTGGGAACAAAAGAGACAAGGTTTAGAAAAAGTTACCTCTTTAAACTCTTTCATTTTCCTCTCGTACTCATCATCATATAGGGCAGGTGATGACAGGTTGATGAGGAAGTTCCTGTAATCTCGTATTCTCGCGATATCTGCTGTTTCACTGAGATCATCCGAGAGTGGTTTCCGTTTCCAAATAAAGTCGTTTGGGCGCTTGAGATGACAGATAAAACGAAGGAACCAGAAGATCAAAGCTGAGTCTAACTGCTCTAGGTTAGCTTTCGTTTCGTCATCGTCTGGGTACATGATATCCCATCTAGTTGTTATAAGAAATAAGTTATAAATAATAACCTACCAGTCGTTTCAAGAGTAGCTAATTATAATACATTGTACATTAAAACACTTTTGACCTATTTTAAATACAAGGTTATCTTTTTTGTAAAAGCTAGTCTGTTTTCTGTTTACTATGCTAATGTGTTAAACGTGAAGTATCAGCATTGGTGGTACGCCATCGACCAGCTAAAAAGCAAAAAGGTAAAAAAAAAACAACTTCCATGTGCTTCGAAAGCTCCGTTTTCGCAAGTGAAACTCATGTTGTTATTTGCAAACCGCCACACTGACACGACGACCTTCCCGTTTTGATTTGCGGAGGAAGACTTCATGCACACATCCGAGAATGTCTTTAAGCATGAACGAGCATTTGGGTAGAACCACTGACCTTCCGTAAGCCAGCTCGATGACTTCCTAATACGAAAGAACTATACATCCCAAGCGAAATTTCTAACCCACAACAGTTAGGGGCAAATAATTTGAAGTCAGCAACCTTAACCACTCGACCACGGACGCACTTTTGAGGTAAAAAATAATACCTTCTTGTAATAAGCTTGTAGTTTCCTGCAAAACTCTTTAGTCTTCTTCTGTTAGCTGCTAGGAACTGGTGGAGCTTCTTGGGAGGCTGTTGCCTCTCAAGGTAATTGTAGAAGGCCAGACGTAACAGGTCAGAACCCACTCGAGCAACTATCTTTGCCAGCCGGATATAGTTTGTCTCACTTTTAGCCAGCTGTAGTTGACAAGGGTTAAACTTAATATATCTATTGTCGGCTACAAATATTCATAAATCTAGATCTAAGTGTATAACTTTGAAGTTTCTGTCCGCTTAAACTGTAAGGCAGGCTGTTTTCATTTGTTATGGTCGCAAAATATGCTTTTTCTGTAATCCTACAAAAACAATTACTATTCCAGTTTCATTCATTATAATTAACCCAGACTCGGCATTCGAAATAAAGATGTCTAAACAAGAGCAAGAAAACAGTTTAAATTAAGGAAATTACATTTAATTTAACGAACCTTTGGCTTGGTTTTCTTTGTATTTGCATTGGGTCGTTTAGTAATCATTTCTTCAACTCTAAATGTCGTCTGAACAAGTGGTTTCGCCGGGGAACCAGGCGGCTTTTTCCCTGACAACGCTGGTAGTCGTCCAGACCGCTGGGCTCCTGGAATCGTTAAGAAAATAATCATGTATGTAAGGTCAAAGTACATAATAGCGCAGCGGTGCGAAAACCAGTATTAGGGGTTTGTTTATCAGTTGCTTACAAGAGCTGAAATAAAAAAAAAGGGACTGATTCAAGTTCGTGTTAAGATTAAGATTAGGTTAGGGCTGATCGATACCCTTGACCGGGAACCAGCTCGAAAATACATCAAAGTGATACTGTGAATAACTTTGGTACTATTATCGTTCTGAAATAATTAAATTACTTAATTTTAATTATATTTTTCCTTTTTAAGCTCCAGAGAAAATGAATTATCAAAATCACTTTTGTTTGTTTTGGTAAAACTGTATTTCTTTTTATTTCTTTTATGTTATGCAGCAATGAAATATTAGCACTGTTTCTTGAATCTGCGCCAGTACATAAGTGCCTGATCACCTCTCCGCACAAAGTTAAGATACAGGGCAAATCAAATCAGATACATTTTTGTCTCATCCAATTCATGAAATTCATGACCTCTCGATAGATAGTTCCGAATTTACACTGCTTACCGAGCGGTCTGGCCTTTACGCTTTCGTCTTTTCATGGTCAACACTTATAGTATTTTTATATATACAGTCATTCAAGTCTTGATTAAGACAAACGTATAATGGAACTGTTTAAGCTGAATAAATAACGCTTATTACCCCCGCCCGGTCTTGGTGATATTTTCGACTGCCTCACATTCTTGAAAAGGGTTGTCTGTTGCCAAGCTGCAGGTACTCTCCCGTTCCGGATGACTAGATTATTAGACATGGGTTGTGGCAATGCCTTCACATTGGTTGTGGTGCGGGATGTTCCTTGAAGTATAGCTCTCTGTGGCCGACGGGATGCCTGAAAGAAAACTAACATTCTAGCATATAACTTGCAAATATCTGTTTCCGGTAATCTGTGACTGTTTCCGGTAATCTGTGACTCAGTAAAACGTTTCTAAAGCGTTTAAGGAAATTAATACACTCATTCAAAGAAGTTGCACTTATTTTCTGTTATTTCTCGTTATTTCATAAACTTAAGTTTGTACAAATTTAAATCATTCGTAAACAAATTGTGTGCATTAATTTTGATTATACCTGAGAGTTAGTACAGTGTTGTATATAAAAAAATGAACAAAAACTCGGAATTTTTGAATATTTAAACTTAAAAAGTGCACCTTTCTTTTGGATGAGTATATTGTTCTGTGTCAACTAAAATAGAATACTTGTTGACAACTACTAAGGAAGGGTATCAATAATAGAGATTTGTTTTCGATAAGGGGATTTTGAAGACTTTGGAGATCTTTGATTTTAAATAGAAATGTCTCACTTACAGGAGCTTTACCGGGCGCCTTGACAGGTTTTGATTGAGACTGATTAGTCCTCTTAGTTCCCCATCCTCCATCATCTTCGTCACTGGCCTCAGGGCCATCTAGCGGTGATTTTTTGTCTTCCTGTTTTGTAGATTTACGATTATTCAAATCATTTCGGCGACACATGCTTTTTTATCATAGGATTAATATATATTTTTTGATTCGCTTCAGGTAAATTTGCACGTTTAGAACGTGTAAATATGCCTTTTAAGGACGTGCCATATTAAAATTGAAAGCATGCAATTTTTTTAATTGTGACACCTAAGACGCTTCTTTTGAATAACACAAAAGACGAAAATTTTATACGTACATGTACACGTACAAGTATGAAATCGCAATGTCTATCTTTGTTTAATTATAAGTACATAGGCGACGTTGATTTAATAGATATTCTATGATAAAATTAGATTTTTACAAATATTAGCATGTCATTTGCTCACCCTGTGTGCAATGTCAATATGTCATTATCATTTTTCAATATACATGCAATCTGACTAAAGTACATCTCCTATTACGCTACGCATAGGATCTGACAACGAGCTATTGATGGCCTCGTTCTGACAACCCTTCCGCTAGCCAATCAAAAGCTACCTTACAGCATCCTGTAAGCTTTATAAAGCCTTGAGTTTCGATATCAACAAGTTTTATGTCGAAAGATTTCAGATAGCCGGTTAGCTCAGTCGGTAGGGCACTTGCGCTGTAAACGAGAGGTCCCAGGTTCGAGCCCTGGATTAATTAAAACTTTTTCTTACTCTTTGACATTCGAACAAGTTGTCTGATTGGTTCAAACAAAAATAGATTTGCGAAAATAAAAATAGCAATATTGGAAATCTAAAATATACAGAAGACGAATGTGAATGTGTCGTTTTCAGATCTTCGTTTAGAAGATCAAGTACTTCAGTCAGATTGATATACATGAGGCATATTAAACAAGTACGAGATGCAACAGTATCAAACCTCTCTATTTGTAGTTATCTCAGGCAATGGAGTTTTATCACGTCCTTCAGGAGGTGCACGTACTGCTCGTTGAGATGCCGGTGTCGCTTCGTCTCGATTCGTTTGTTTGCTCGCAGATTCTCTTTCCCGTGCACTATTTACTACAGAAGAAATGAAAATTTTACTGCCTTCAACGTTCCTCAGATAATTTAACGTTGGGTTGAACGAAGCGAATATATAATTTAATTAACTTTAAATGATATACCAGCTAACCAAACTACAATCCTTTTAAAAGTGTGTTTGTAAATTTTGAAAAGACGACAACGCGTATCTCATTTTCTTTTTACCATGTTTACCACTTTTCCTGTCTGTAAGGTTGTAGGCTAGAATACCGTTGTTTATGAAAACGTTGATGCACCGGTAGAAGACACAGAAATAGTTGATATATCTAATAACTATGATAAGCTATGCAGTTATATGCCTCGAGTTATAATTATGAACTAAATGAAGTAATTCAGAAAAATAATCCGATAAAGCCTGCTGAAGCGTGTCTTAGACAGTCGCAATTTCTGAAAGAATTTGCTTGAAGCTTTATTTACCTTGTGTACCACCCTTGTTTGGATCCCTGTCGTTTTGTCTGCTATTTTCCTGCCTGCTTTCTCCTCTTCCTGTATCATCATTTGAAGCGTCAGCATCATGTATGTCATTTGCAGATGTTGTTGTGTTGATATTTATGCGGTCAGTGTATTCATCCGCCGTGTTAGAAGCACCTGATGCCACCTCGCGGGTTGTTAACGGTTGTTCAACTGACGTCATTTTTCATGCGACGTATGTTATATATTTGTGATATCCATATCGAATAGCGCTAAACGAGAGAACTACCTTTTTCAACAGATCCTACAGGTACCGGTCATTATGCAAAAGAAAACTTCTTTGCCAGATTCATAGTTACATGATTGCCCTTTAAATTTGTTGTTTTTACCTGAACGTTTATGTCTTGAAATTAGAAATGCATCCTAGTATCCGATTAAATGAAGATAATCAAAACGCCAAAATTGGCTGTTTTGTATGCTAAAAACAAAAACTTAATAAACAATAGCAACTTACACCATTTTACTTTCCATTAATATGACAAATAAACTCGTTGACTTTTTCAAAACGACTTTGTAATTAATCTGTTTAATCAATGTTCACAACAAAAGGTATGGTTTCACTTCACTTGTTCATTGAAACTCGCTTTGTGCTTTTTGTTTGTTTGATCTTTTTTAGTGATTTCACTTTAGTTTAATTATCAATACTAATGTCTATGCCGTACTGATTATTAATAAAGGTGATACTACTCCGTGACTCATTACAGTAGTAGCCATAATATAGACATGACAGAATGAAAATGTTAATTACTGATATTTTTTTTTTTTTATTTTATTTTTTATTTTTTATTTTTTATTATTTTTTTTTTTGCTATTCGATAAATTCCATATATAATCCGTATTCTGTTAAATATCTATTTAAGCAGCTAATGGGTACACCGCTTATCACTTATAACCTGGTTCCTGCTAGAAATTTATCATCTGATTACCTTTAAAACATGTTATTATATGTACCAAGCTCTGATGTGAAAACATGAAAAAAAGATTAATTATATCTTTCAGATAATAAACTATACATGTATTTACTTTTTAAACGTTTTGCCAGGATATTTCAACAACCTGGATCACTAGATGTAATAGTGAGTTCTAACTTGTATGTTGATATTTAATTCCGCAAACTGTTAGCTTTTAGCCTGCTATTGGCTGTTGGCAAGTGATTCTGCCCTTGTGACCAGTGCAGACCAAGATCAGCCTACAGTTTTCAGTCAGTACATTTTTCACCCCCTTTGAATGACATATGGTACTGCCCAAAATGAGTGATAGACCAGTCCATCTTAGAAGGTTAGCAGGGTTAAGGTAGTAAACGTGAAATGACAATCAGTAATTCCGTCCGGCTATTTTTTCATGTTGGGTTTTGGTAGGCTATTTGTGGACGCTCACGTAGCACACATTAGCACGCGGTTTTCCGTTCATTCCGAAGCTGAGAATACGTAACTGTGCGGAAATTACTGATTGTCAATATTGGTCCGCTACCTTAGCCGGTGTTTTAAAAATATTGAGTACTTTAAGGGTCAAACATATATGCATTAGTTTTTATTTTTCGAATGTTTGATACCTTATCAATATTTTGAGTTCCAATGGTATCCGGAGTATCAGATTATTTTTTTTAAATCATTCAATTTTCTTTTGGTGAAAAAGACATGAAAGTTAGATTTTATTAAAACTCAAACTTATTATAATTGTGTTGTTAAATAAAATGTAGGACAAATACAATTACACTTAAAAGATGTCTGCACAAATATGAAGTGATAATATGAGAAAATTTGAAAGTATGTAGAAATTGTTTGTTACTATGACATTACAAAAATAAATTAAGGTATGACCCACCTAATGGTGAATATTTCAAAATGTTCAAAGCAATGTTACAACAATATACACTTAACGAATCTTATAAAGTGTGCATATTTCATTTCAGTATTAGCTTTTTCATTTATGGGAATTTCTGCACAAAATTTTGAGTGTTTGCTATTGGCTACATTCTTAGTATTATCCCGTCGTAAAATTTATAAATTTATATTACACGGCTCGGTAAACCATGCAACGACGAAATACACACATTGCACGAGAAAATCGTGAGTTGGCGCGTAATAATTTTTATACGTCTATCGTGCATGGATTATCAATCCACACATCAGGAAAACACGAAATGGGGCGGATATCAATCGAACAACATGACTGAATAGCCGTCGGTTTATTGAACGCCGGCGTGCAGCAAGCAGAGGTATGTTATAATTTTAATTCGTTCTCATTAATTGTTTGTATCAGACTAATTGAACGTCACCTAAATTTAATTTTTATCAAAAACATTCATAAAAATGAAATTAAATTTGCATCGATATGTCTTGATTTTTAATGTTGTGTTGTCCGTATCATTTACATGTTGCGCGACGCTATACCCCACTAAATATTGACGAGAAAAGAGCGAAAATGTTCAAGAGTGGACGGATCTTCCTCAAAATTACGTGCAACGGTACGTCACGTCCATGCGACGTCGATGTCAGGCTGTTATCAACAGTGGCGGTGGACATACGCGATACTGAAGTAACGACGTTTGTCGGTGTGGTTTGACAATAAAAAAAAATGACATTGACTTTTTTCACTCAGTTATATTTTTCGTTCATGTTTGTTAAAGTTTGTTTTCTATCAAATGAAATAAACGGATTATCATAGCATGTATGTCATCTGTATTTGTTGAAAATTTCAGCATGATCTGGCCAATATTGACAGAGTTATTACCCCATTTATACATGCAGACTTATAAGATTCGTTAAGTGTACTGTATCCAGTGAGAGACTTGTATGCAAAATTTAAACAACTTTTACCGTGCCGTTTTTTATACATTTGTATAATTCATGATATTTTCTCAAGCATTTCAATGTGATGGCCACTCTCAAAAACGTTAGCAGAGAATTTATTATGCCATTAATTTTGATAAAAGAAACGCCAAACTATTGGTAAACAATTATAAAATACAAAATAAAACTGGGAATATCATTTTTTTTCTAGGGTGCCTCAAGTAAAAGTATTTAATGAGGCAGAATTCTAACTCCAACATTGAACAATCAAGGTCGAGTCCGGTGGGACTGTTTTTAAGTTTGTTCACTTCATTCAAAAAAATCCTTGGGGCAGAAGTAAAACCTGCCTACATTTCTTCCACTGCAATATGTAATCTAAAGAGTAAAGGCAATTAAAATAGAGACTTTTACCGCATGTAACTCGGTATTTTTAAAGATGTCTAACTCTTCCCCTTTCTGTTCCAGAGGTAAATTCATTTTGACAGCAAGAAATCACTTATCAAATGAAAATATTTCACTTTTGTACAATAAATCAATAATAAGTCTCAAAAAAGTAAAAACTTACTAGAAAAAAAGAATTCAAGCCCCTCTGAAAAATTTAAGTCAAACCCCCAGTTTCCTGTATATAGGTTACTGACCGTTCCAAGGCGGTGCCCCTATTTTCAATTGTTCTTTTTTGTCTGCCTTGTATTGTCTGTTGCGTATGTTTTCTTGTTTGTTGTAATCGTTTTTCCTCCGCCTTACTCCCCTTATTGCCTGCCCCTTTCCCTTGCATTTACGCTACTTTTTGCATCCCCTCCCCCTTTACTTTTAGTAAGTTTTCGTGACTCCCCTTTGTTTTGGCAGCCGAATCCTAAGACGTTACTTGATTGTTTTTTTTTCCTACTTGTGTGAGTGCGTTTGTATGCTTGTGAGTCTATAACGGTGCCCTACTGTTATGTGTTGCTTGTTCGTTTTTCTATGTTATTCAGTTGATCGTAGTTGTATGTTTATCTTTGGTACATGAGTGTCTGCGCTATTGTGGTTTACGTTGTAGTGCGACTGTTTCTAAAGAATTCCCTTGTATATTCGTCCTTGTTCAACTTTTCCCTTCGGGTTCCTCCCCCTCCCCCACACACACACCCCTCCCCGACCCCATTTCGCCCTTTACTATTTCTTTCTCCTCCATCAATATTTAGCATGAATTAATTATGCACTTGTTGGATGTTTGAAGCAACCCGTCTGAAATATTTTTCCATTACAGCTTCTTTTTGTTGTTGGCAAATGCGTGGCTCTGGGGCTGTGCTTTTGGTGCTCTGTGCTTCCGAGAAATCTACCCTTATCTATTATCTTTTATTGTAGGACAAAAGGACGGTACACTATTACATGGGTCATACCTTAAATAGATTGGTAACGTAAGAAACTATTATGTTATCAAAGGTAAAACGTGACTAGAAGTAATGCTATGTTCAGATAATAATGAGCATAATTATATTATCTCACATATGATCATTTTAGATCTAAAATAATAATTAGAAAGATTCCGCAGCAACGGTTAAACTCGGAGTTTCATATAATGAAAATGAACAACCTATAGTTGTTATATTTTCTGGTCCTTTGGAATCATGGAGTCTATTCAACAAATATGTAATAGAGTTCCTCTTACGTCGGTGCTAGCGGGCGTGAGAGGTGTTGCACAATTTATTAGCTCTCATGAACAGACTCAATCAAACCAAGTCTGCTATTATTCTGTTCTTTTTTTGGTTGCATTCTATGCTTCCATGGGAACTTTTTACAGATTGCATTAAAGAGTCGACAGAATATGCAATATGGCATTCAATCATTTATTCAGGCTGGAGGTGGCCATAAATAATCAGTTATACATCCATACATACAGTGTTCATATTGCATATTTTTGTATGAATATTTCTTTCGGACTATCTATCGACTTAGCTACCGGGTCCATACTCTTCTTTTTGAGCTGCACCATGAGAAAACCAACATAGTGCATTTGCGATCAGCATGGATCCAGACCAGCCTGCGCATCCGCGCAATCTGGCCAGGATCCATACTGTTCGCTAACGAGTTCTCTAATTGCAATAGGGTCTGAAAGCAAACAGTATAGATTCTGACCAGACTGCGCGGATGCGCAGTGGATCCATGCGCCATGGTCTCAAACGCACTATGTTGCTTTTCTCATGGTACAGCTCAAATTAAGAATTTCCATACCATAACACGTGCATGCTGCAGGGAAACGGGTTCCGTTCAAAAACACTTGCAAGCACTTTTTTTGTAAACATTTTATTTCAAGATAATAAATTTCTTATGGACTGCACAGGTTTGATAACAACTAAGCATGAATCATTTTCCAAACCTTAACAAAACAAATATCACTTTGTCATGAATGGCCTTCCTCATCAAAATGCTAGATATAAAATTGACTTTGAGTAAGCAGTAAAATACTGCCCGGAGGCTTAGCCATTCATTCTAAGCTGACATTTTAATCTACAGTCATTTTAATGAAAACTCGTTGCTGCCCTATCGCAATAGGCAGTAATCTTTAGTAAGAATTGTTTCCACTATTGTTACAAAAAGACCCGCTGCAACATAACTTTGTTGAAAGCAATATATTAATAGACAGATAAAATAATTAAGGATTCAATAGATATTTGACATTAGGAAATTCGAACATCTTCAAATCATACTAGGGAAAAAAAGAGACATGAAAATTGAAAGGGAAAGGTTTGAAAACTGGGACAATATTGAAATGCAGAAAACGAATAGAAAACGAAGCTATGTAGCAAAATTCTATGAAAATGGCGAGTTTTTAAAGGCCCTAGCGCTGAACGGTGAGAAGTATGGCCCTTCCTGCGAACCTTTCTCCGGAATTCATGGATACATCAATTAATTGACAATCGTTTCTTAATATAATTATACATCCTTTATATGCAGTTCGCGTTTCATGTAAAACAATTGATTCCACTCTTTCTGTGAATTGGTGATGTACAAATTCAAAACTTTAAATTTCCTCCTAAACGTTAAACAGAATGAATAAACTAAAAAAAAATAACTGCTGGCGTAGTATGTGATTTAGATGATATAAATATGCACTTTTTAAAATTATCAATGGAAGGATTTGAGCTTCTTAAAGTAAATGCTGTTTGTAGATTTTGAAGAGTCGTTTTTCAATGTTTCCAATACAGTTTAAAACTGAAACTAGCCTACTCCAGTATCAAGATTTTGCAAAGCGTAATTTTAATCTGTCTTCATACTTTGATACAAAATGCGTCACTTTGTCATAGTCTTCCTGGTTACCCGCCTCAATGTACCATTTACCTCGCGGAATCTGAAAACAAACTTTCTCATAATCGAGATCCACAAATCTATGCAAACATTTTTCTTCCTTGTCCAGATCTTCGATTTTAACGACATTAAACCTCATGTGAACAAATGACTTGTGACCAGGTTTTTGTGCATCTATTTGAAGAATTGTACGAACTAGTAGTTTTGTTACACCAAGATGACCGCATTTCATCGCAAAGTCTAAAGGTGTCCAACCGTACTTGTTCCTAGCAATGACTATGCGTTTAATTTCTTCCGGAAACCGATAAATCACGGCTTTCATCACAGCTGTGCGCCCGTTTGCAGCACATATGTGCAGAAAAGTATTTTCTAATTCGTCGACTGCTAATGGATCTACTCTCTTTGTCAAGAGCATCTGCATGATTTCCTCGCGCCCCCATCCAGCCGCAATAAGGAAGGGAGATAACCCTGATGTGTCTTTTGTGTTCACGTCAGCACCCTTCTGAAGTAGCAGTTTTACCGTCTCTACACGGTTCCAGTCACAAGCATGATGTAATGGCGACTGGTCGTTCAAATCACGGTCGTAAACACTAGCACCACTAGACAACAAGAGCGATACTGTCTTTGCATTTCCTAAACATAAATAAAGATTACATTAATATACGTCTAAAACTTTTAGATTTTCTTTTTCATAACAGCCTCAGACTGTTTCAGTGTTACATCCAATGTGCTTAAACATAAAACAACACAACCTTAACGTTTAGCAAGAAATAGATTAATAAAACTTGGATTTGGAAAATCGTAGTTTTTCCACTCAAAGTTTCACTTCTTAACATTCCGCTACAGAAATGAAAAATTTAGTCATAATCAGCAATTAAAGTCCTAATGATCATGAGTCTGCACATTTGCAGCAAGTCTGGCTTCTATATGATCTTAAACAACTGAAGTTGCTTTATGAAATGATGCACTACTGAGCTGAGGTTAAGTTTTACACATACAATAACAATTATACAAACTTGCCTGATTTCACAGCTTCACACAAAGCAGTTGTTTCACATCTTATAGAACTGACAGAGGCATCATGTTGCAACAACAGAGATACAATTTCTGAGCCCTCCAGTGTTGTGTGCCTCGATGCCCTGACGAGGGCTATATCCTTTTGTTCTTTGCTCCAAGGCCGTTTCTGAAAATAAAAGACGGACAGAAGATATGTACCAATACTGTATCCGGATGTTTTAATTATGTTGAATTCATGGACTTTTAAGTCAGCGGATTCAAAAACAAACTACGGTTTGAATATGATACAAACAGTAAAAAATCTAGTTTATCAATTTACGTAATTTGTATTTTTTAAAGAAAATATCAAAAGCATTGCACTACTTTCATCCTGGGGGAAAAACTGCCAGGTAAATTTAAATAATTAAATTCTCTCAAAGCTGAATAAGTTATTACTTATACACGTTTGACATCGTTTGTTGACGATTGAACGCAAAGTAAATTAGTGATGTATGTAGAAGTTGCCTACCCAAAGAACGTCAGATACAATATCTAATGACGTGAGGTATTCCTTCTCCGTCATCAATTCATCAGGTATATCTATTTTCGTGGCTACAAGCGCAGAATATATTGGGAAGTTTCCTCTTTTAACGGCAGCGCATAATGATGACCTCAGTTCGGAGAGACACCATTCCGGATTGACTGATCTCTTTACATGAAATCCTGAATCACAGAGGACATATATGTTATTACTGTTTGTACCATTGCTGTATGTAGGCATATTTCTGTTTAATAAATGACACTGTTTCAAATGTATAAACAAATACTAAATGATTTCACCAAGTACAAAAGTAGAAATTACAAACGCTGAATTTATGTTCCCCTTTATTTTTATAAATGTATGTTTATTTCTAAATCAAGTATTTGACTATATCAGCAACTGGAATATGTACCTAATTTCAGGATAGCTATTGCAAGCTCTACGTTTGGTTTAGCTTGGTCAATTGCACCATACAAAAACCCAACACGTCTGTGTGTGCCTTTCTCCTGAATAGAAATATTCAAATGGTCTATACTCGTAACAATGACTTTAAGATATCTCATGGCGAAATGAAAACTTTAAATAATCTTTTTTTTTTAATCATATTAAAATGGAAACCACATCCCATTTGTGAAAAATGTTTTTAAAAAGAATCTTAGTTGGTAGATTGTAGTCAAAACTACAGGGCGTTTCAAAACTGATTTTATTATAAAAACACTGTACTATACATTTCCTAAATTTTGAATACTTCAAATGAAACCAACAAAATTTAAAATTTGAAAATTATTGCAGAAATCACGACACGATTGTCAAGATATTCTAGCTTTTCAGTGGACTCGTAATGACATTCGGCAATTTCCGTCTGTTAACGTATTCTCTTAAAGCAATTCGGCATTCTTCGGAAGTAAATATAGTTCAACGCGCTCGTGGCTTTCCGTAGAAACCGGACAATGCCGAACTCATATACGAAGACTACGTATTTTGCCGATTGTCATTACGGGTTCACAACGTGGAACCTACCTTCACTGATTTGTCCACTTGCAATATAAAGTCTTCTTTCATGTCCTTTTTCTTGATGTGAGTGAAAAAGAAATTCAGAAACTGTGGATCTCTTAGTGCCCTGTGTTGAGCAATTTTGACCACGTTTCCGTAACTCATGTAATGGTCAAAGAGTTGAGCGAGAAGCCAGAAGTTATGTTTCTTTATTCTCATCATAAATATCTGATCCCGTGGGACTTCAATTGTCTCCCTAGTGGACACGTAGTCCATGATAAACTGTAGAGCACATGCTGAAAATATACATAATGATAATGGTTCTTTATAAAACGTTCAAGTCATCTGATAAGGGGTCACGAATAAAATGCTTGATAAAGTAACAAAGGTATCTAAAAACTAGAAAAATTACGATTTAGTAATGCTTATTGCATAAACTGTCCCTGAAATTGCAGGAACTGTAAAACCTTAAGACTTAGTACGATCATAAAATACTTTAAAAAATGTACATGTAAACCATATCGATACTAGTATCAATTCAGGCACAATATCATCCGTGTCAAAATGGCTCGTTAAATCTGGCCCGTAAATGGGCAATGCATGTTTAGGAGTGTTTAAGAATTAACGATAAAAACAAACAACATGTCTTTCAAGATGGATTTTCTATTTCCTGCTGCTTTATTTTAAAATCAAATTTACAGAAACAACTACCAGTGGTCCGGCCAAGCATGTAACACATTTGGACAGAATATCAAATATATGTTACCTACGAAAGATGAATATATAATAAAAATTGTGCTCTATTTACTTTCAAGAACGTATTGTGGATGTCTTTCGACAAATGTAGACATCATTATCTCCATAATGCTTTCGTGGACGAATGTATAACATTTTATATCATCGTAGTAGTACACATAGGGCCTGAGAGATCTGGACAATGCCATGAGGCAAAACGTCGGTAGCTGATCTGTCACTGGTACTTCACACACTCCAGCAAGGTCTACCAGTTCCTTCTTGAACTGGCCATCTGTGAACATCTGTATTTAGTACAAATGACAATTCAAATTATAATATGTTTTTGCAAAGGTTAATAATGGTAATATCAGTTGGTATTTCACCACGAAAATACTTTTTAACAAAAACTGACAAATATCCTCTACACATTAACGCACTCTGGACAAGGTAGTTATAACCACATGACTTTGCGCTTTCAAATACGTTTCTAACTCGGGTAAAGATCAAAAGAAACATGAGCCGTATCGGATGTCTATAAGTACCCGTCTTTGGAGCAATTCCTCTTGTTTGAAGTTGATTGATGACTTGCCGATATTATGAGCCAGCTGTCTGGTTAATCTGATTACCTATTCTACTAAAATGTGAACGTAGTATGCCCTTTAACAGATCCCTGACATAGTACCACTAAATGAATAATCTCAAAATTTTCAAAACAGTTATTAGTACCTCAAGTTTCCTTGAGAACAGAACAGCACCTGGTTGAAACATCATAACGACAAGTGTAAGGTACCCGTACATATCCTTTTGATACAAGTCATCTAGATAGTGTTGAAGTATCTCTGCAGGCAGAAAGTTCATTTATTTATAGTTTTTGTAATCTAGATTGTACTTTAATATCTCAGCAGCTATTTATAGTTTCAGGAATGTATTTAATTGCAGATCAGATTGCATTATCTAAGAAAGTCTATTTATTTATAGTTTTTGGCAGTTGTTTATTTATATGCAGATACATGAAATGTATGCAATAACGGAATTAATCACAATTTCGTTTCGATCCTTTGGGATTAAAACAGGCCCTTTCTAAAAGAGTAATTCTGTTTAAGCTTGGTGAAAACATTTTACTTTACAGAGGGTTTATGTTGTTTTTACATGTAAGTATGTTGCTCATACATGTATGTTTCCGCGTTTGACACGAGAAAGAAGCCAACATCTGCTATCCCATCTAACAGCCCTACCCGTACAAAACAAACACAACAGTTTGTATGAAATAAATCATGTAAAAAACTGAGTTACTGTAATAATCCAGGAATGTGTATTGAACTTCACTTACCAATAGGTCGCTCGAAAAACTGAGAGCCTAAATCTAAGAAAACATCTTGGCTGATGAACACTGAGCAACTTTCAGGGAAACCTAACTTGGAAATAGGTAATTTTGCACTTTTGTCAACCTCTGTCCTTATTTTGTGGTCCGCCACAATATGTTTTGATAATATTGCGCGCTTTTCCGCAAATGTAAGTTCTGGAATAAAACATGTTTAATATAATGTACACCATTGTCGCACAGAAAGATATAAACATCGTCAATTCCTTAAGGTGTTCTGCAGCCGAATATTATTAAATTTTGCTGAAAAGTTGGAATTTGTTTTACATTGTATTCTCGTTTAGGGCAAAACCCATTATTTTAACTGGGGACCATACGCCACTTTTCATGGAATTACACGCTAGTGTGTCATTGAAGTTTCCATGTGCACCGCCGTATGAAAACATCTGAGAATGTCTCTAAATTGTATGTACTTGTAGCGTGTATAAAAGTTGAGTTCTGTTCAACCTCGGGGCTAGAGAGCGTGGACAGTAGCATCCAGTTCTACTACCGTCCATGAACAGGCTCAAACAAACCGAGCCTGCAGAGGTTTCGTGTTTGTCGTGTTGAGCGACCTGTGGAGTTTCCACATTTTCTATTATATTAGTATGCAGGTAACGTGGATAATTTTGCCACGTTTACTCATTATTAAACTGGCATACCCTTTAGTCTGTTCAAACATTTTTTTATCAAATTGTAACGCTGAACGCTTTCATTTTAATGGTTTAAATGGCTTTAACACGTTTGATGCATTGCATATCAATTAAAAATTATGGCGTTATAAATTAAATTATATGGTTATGCCAGTGGATGTCTTTAACATTTTCAAATACGGTAGATATTTCTTAGCTTTTGGTGAAAAAAGTGCATTTCTAATGCGAATAATTATATGACGACATGATGTGAACTGAGACTTTATTGCTAACAAACCTTTGGAGCTACACTCCACAACATTGTCGTTTGCGAACAGTTTGTGTTCAGATAACTTCGGCCAGCACTGGTCAAATACATGTTTCCGCATAGTGATAATCACTTTTGCGCATGCGCGTTCCTTTTTATTCGCTGAGCATATCTCACAAATTCTCGGTGTACCAGATTTACTTATTCTGCCCGCACATCCACGGTACATCTGAAAATATTCACGCAAAAGTCTGTTGAGATCAAGCTAGAACTCTTCATTCTTCTTAACCTATTTCTTTATCAAATTTTAAACCTATTTAAAATGCCTTTCGCGACAAAACTTAATAAGAAATCATGCGGTTTTTTTTCTCTTAAAAAGAGCCATTTACGAGAATTTAATGGCATAGAGACTGTCTTTTAAAGGATTCTAACAGATGATGCCGGTCAAAAACTTGATTTATTGTAAAATGTTCATTCTTAGTTAACTGTTTCTTTGGTTTTTCATTTTGTGGCAAAATCCAGATCATGGTATTCTGTATTCTTTGCATCTCAGCCAGTTATAGCTTAATCCTCTCTTTACATACTCTACTTTATCAGGCATCTGGTATTTTCAACCCTCTAAACTCCAAACTCGTTTCTGGCGAGATAGAAATATCAGTTACAGACTCACCTCGTCAAAGTAACCCTCCCAATCAGTCAGCTGTTTTTCTTCAAAATGCATGCTGCCCAGTAAATCATCAAATAGTATTGCACCCACAGAATGTTTGTTGATATATTTCCACTGTTCTGTTGAAGACATGACTAACACCTCATCTTCTTCATATAAAGCCGCCATCAAGGCTAAGGCTGTCGTGGTTTTCCCTTCTCCTGTATTGCCTGATAGACAAATCATATGAATTGATGCATTTAGTCGTGACATATCTAATCACTAATAATTATGATGATTGCAATAATGATAATGACGATGGTGATGAGGAAGTTATTGTTGGTTTGTTGATTATGGAGATGAGGCGGAGCAGAAGGAACAGGAGGGGTAGGAAGATGGGAGGAATGATGATGATCATGATGATCATGATGATATCGAAGATTAGTAAAACGTTGTAGACATTTGGTAATGTTAAAGTACGATAGATGAAAACAAAAACCGTACAAGTTTTAATGTTCACGTATAGCATTTTTCAGGCAACGTGTAAAAACACGTACTGTTCTTATAACCATGAATTTACATTTGGTAAGTGAAATATATGCAAACAGTGTTCAAACAAGGACCTTTGATTACTACAACTCCTTTTTTCAGCAACTTTTTCTTCGCCTGCTGGTAGATATTTGTCTTTACAAATACTTTTGCTCTGTTAAATCGTTTCAGAAACCGCCTTGTCATTTCTGAAAATGATAAAAAAAGTAGTGATCACTAAGGAAATGGTCCTTCCTCACATTCGAGAAAAATCAATGACTTACTTAGATTTCTAAGATTTGTTGATGCTTTGATAATGTGTGTATCAGATTGTATTCATGTTTCAATATATTGGCACGTATGAAGACAAAGCTGTTAAAAGCGAACTTCAAAATATGAATCATTTTAAAGTACAGCATCCTTAATATCCGTCTAAAGACAAGGAATCTGCATTTGAAAAAAAACTTACTTATTCGAAAACCTTTCGATCCAATCATCACCAGGCTGCTTTTCAGTTTGACATTCTATGGCGCTTACTCTCTTGGTTTGGTGTTACTCTCTACTTCCCTATTCCAAAACAGTATGTCTATAAAATTGTATTTAACTAACCTTTACATTCTTTCACTGTTTTCCAGTCTTGCTTAGCAGGGGCTGTAAATAATATGATATAAGCAACATAAATTGTTTATAAGGTAAGCACATATACAAATAGTCGGTCCATATATTTGTGTTGTATGACCGGTCTATATTCAACCCAAACTGAAAATAAAACTGTGAAAATCTATTTTTTCATCTGAATTTGTATAATAATTTAAAACATCTATTGAATGGTTTGCCGTCTGACCTGGTGCTGTAGTTCTGACTACCGGTTAACAAGCCATACAATGTGTATAATAACATATAATCAGAGGAGCAATAGCATCTTGGTTATGTAAAACTATATAATTATTATAATATCTTACAACAGAAATATGTCCGAGTGTGTTAAAGCAAAGACAATACAAATATCATCATAACCATCACAAGCAACCATGGCAAAGTCATTATGAAGCATGCTAGGCGTTTCTACACAGGAATTACGCAGATAGCTGTTTTTTTTATTACAATTATGACAATTGTCATTTGTTGACAATTTTCAACAAAAAGATACATTCTACATTGTGTTTTGTTAGGAAAAGCTCAAATGTGTGAAAAAGGACTTTTGGTTAACGATGTACTACACAAATTCTGTATTGTTACATGACACTTTAAGAGAGGTTGTCATATTATAATGTACCGAAAGACGTATCATCGTTTTCTCCCTGAATTTCTCAGGTAAATCACTTCAAGTTTAAGCTGTTTAAAGTCGTAGTCAAATGTACATCGTCTGAGCATTCACTATAGTACTGTGTTTTGTTTTAATAAAAGTGCTATATATACCAATTTTCTCAATGTATCGGTCTTTCGTTTCTTCAGCCCATTTCTTCAGTAGGTCTAAGTTTTCTTCTCTGTCTGTTACTTTAACTGTAATAGTCTTCATTTCATTGACCAGTTCAAACATCTCCGCCGATCTTTTCTCGCTGCTTAACCTAGCTGTTACCTGCATAAGATATAACGAGGAACATAATACAAAGCTGTAGCGATACAGCGATTGCTTTTTGTCATGAAGATGCATCCAAATAACAAACAAAAATGCATCTTGGAACCTAGTTAAAATGTTCGAGTTTATACATGATCATAGACCTTAAGTTTGGTATCGTGCGAGATGTCTCTTTCAAAACTTGGTGATAGACAAAATCCGTAATACATAGTATATATCCATATAAGTAAGCCTCGCAACATCCCATGTGTATATGTTTACATGGCAGAGGTATTTATTTCAAAGGATTCTTATGACATATATTAATCAATGTCAGTCTAGATTTGAGTTTAAAAAGCCTTTACGGTATGGTAAAACCATACCTTGCGTTTATTTTATCAACAAGGCAATTTATGTATCATCTGAAATCAAATTGAACCTAAATATGTATTACCGTTTTGAATTCTTCTATCTTTCGTTCATATTCCTCGTCGTGCAGAGCATAGTTCGTCGCATTTAACAAACCATTTCTCAAGTCGCGAATTCTAGTGATATCAGCAGCAATGCTAAGGTCATTGTTGGCTGGTTTCCATTTCCAAACAAGGTCAGTCTGTTTCTTAAAGTGACAGACATGACGAAGGAACCAGAATATCAAAGCAGGATCCAGATCTTCAAGTTTTACCTCGTAGCTTTCGTCATCAAAAAGGACTCTCCACCTACAAAACAAAATTCGATCCTTCTATGTACGTTTTAGTGTGTTTATATAAACCTTGCAATGATGCATTACTCACCAACAAGAATTATAACATATTCTGTTAATTTCATTATTTTGTTGTTTGAAATAACATATACTAGTACTTGTAAATGAAATTTTCGACCGTTCCAAAGTACAAAGTGTTTTTGCGAAAGTGAGTGTAAATAAAAGGGAGTGTGGATGACATTGAACTCTAGAATGACTTTTCAATAACCCGCCCGCTCAGCTCAATAGGGACAGCGCAGATAAACGGATCGTGAGGTCGGTAGTTCGATCCCCGGGCGGGGCGTATGTGTGTGACGATTTAATAAGAGACATTGTGTCTGATATCATTCGTCTTCCACCTCTAATCCAAATGGGGAAGTTGGCAGTTACTTGCGGAGAATAAGTTTGTACTGGTACAGAATTCAGGTTAACTACCCGTCGTTACATAACAGTTACTGAAATACTGTTGCAAAAACGGCGTTAAACCCAAAACAAACTAACACTTTTCAATATGTGATTTGGTAAATCATACAGATTAAATATGCTTTTAGTGTTTGTTTATGTCTCAGAATTTGTTTGAATAAATTGAAAATAGGTTTGTCCTGTTGATACCTTATAATTTGTAGAACGGAAATAAAACTTCAAAAACTATCACTGCTTACATCAGCTGTGACCAGAATTTTGCTGAGATAGTACGAGTGAAAATGGAAATCAAGAAAAAAGGATATTCTTTAAATATACTGGAATGTTTTATTGAATCTGTTATTCTTGATGACCTCATTTTACGACTCTACATATATTTGGACAGCTATATCATCTGTTTTTTGTTGTTTTTTTTACATTTGAATTTAAAGCCTTATAGAGCTTTCATTATGCTTTCTTGTGGTATAATTATACTGTAGAACCTCTCTTAACTGATCGATCTAGAGACCAAGACCTTGTCCGGTTTAGACGAGTGTCCAGTTTGTATAGGAGTTATAGTTGTACACTGTACCTGTTTTGGAGAAGTTTTTGTGTGGATGCGAAGCTGATAAGCCTGCGTTTATAGTACTGTAGAAACTGTCTCAGGTCTTTAGGCGGGTATATGCGGTCCATGTAGGTTCTCAACACATATCGTAGAAGCATGGTACCGAGAATGACGATCATTTTACTCATCCGAATGAAGTTCGCCTCACTCTTAAGCAGCTATAATATATATATATTGATAATTTAAAAAATCAATAAAATATTCTCCATAAATAATTATGTTAATGAAACAACTTTTTAGATTGGTTGATTCTTTAGAGGGCAGATCTACGAATCGACTGGTCGTGAGTTCGATCCACGGGAGAGGCGTATGTTCTCCGTAACGATTTCATAAAATACATTTTGTCTGAAATCATTCGTCCTCCACGTCTGATTCATCTAGGGAGGTTGGAAGTTACTTGTGGAGAACAGGTTTGTACTAGTACAGAATCCAGGAACACTGGTTTGGTTAACTGTCAGCCTTTACATAACTGAAATACTGTTGAAAAATGGCGTTAAACCCAAAACAAAAATGTCTGTTCCATTTGTCAGAACTGCAGAGGATATTTAAATAGACAATATAATTTCCGTGCCTAAAAGGTATATTCAATCTGTATACCACGGTATCAAATCAGTTAAAAAAGTGAGATCAGCGTCTACAAATATAGATTATTGTTTGGCCCCTTGTACAAATTTCCTGTTAAAAGTTTGTGTCATTGACTGGTCCAAATTCAACAAATTTTGCTGGTCTTAAGTCAAAACTTGAAGAAAAAAATAACTAAAAAATTCTCATTTATGATGTTATGTTATAGAACAATTTCGGGCCCCGTTCAATAGTCTTGACTATTGACCGGCAAGCTTTTCAATAAATGAATATATATTAATATATATCTACAGCAAACTTAGGTGGTCTTGTGTAAACTTTTGTCAGTCGTATCCTGTTATGTAGTATATATCTGTATTCAAAGTAATGTTTAGGCGGCGAGTTTGATATACGCTTTTTAGCCGGACGTTTCCGCTTAGTGAACCGGCGAGGTGTGATGTCTGGTAGTGCGACAACATCTTCTTTGTCTGAAATATACATAGTTTTTATCAATTTTGACCATATGTTATTAAACTCCCGCTCCTCCAACCCCATGCCATTTATTTAAAATGCGATACTGTGACAGCATAAATACTCGTAGGCGACTGATTCTGTGGCTTCTGTGATTGTGTGAAGCTATAAAATCATTTCATTCTCAAAGATTGAAATCCTCGTATTTATATTCTTTTGGCATAAACCACGAAATTCCTATTGAACAAAATTCTGAATATGCTTTGAACTGAACACAATTATTTCTAGAGCATTGTTATGTAGTAAAACATTCCGTGATAAAAACTTCTGACATACTGATGTCTTGGGCCATCTTTCCTACCTGCGGGACGATTAATGGGAAATTGTCGGTATTCAAATCACTATTTAATATCTGATGTGTTGTAGAACCAGTAAGCTCTTTCATAAAACACTTGCTTTTTATGCCGGCTACGGTTAAATTGAATTCTGATCATAACAGAAATGAAACTTGGTACTTTTTCAACGTTAACCCTTTAACCAAATCAGTTTCATTTTATCTAGAGTTAATTCTAGACTTTAGTAAGTTTAATTATATACCAGCCATCCAACCAACCAGCAAACTGACTTTAGAATGTGTTACCTTTTGAACGGGCAACCTGAGAACGTTGCGAGGATAAAACACTGTCGTCCCAGCCGGTTGTATACTCCGGTGTCTTTCTGTTGTCCTCAAACTCTACGTCGTTAAGTATTGCAGAAATTGACAATGTCGGAGTGACTCCTGATGGCTGGAAATTTCGAAAGACATGAAATGGATTTAAATGATATTAATTTAACAAAAAAGAGTGTAACAGAAAGCGGTGAAAAAAACATTATGGTCAATATTTCAGAAAGTAATGACAGAGTAGAATTATGTATTGTTGCAAATACATTTGCAAATTGTTATAATTATAAAATGCCACTTGAGGCAAGTATTAGGGATTAAATTTATTATATAAAATGTAACTTGCGGAGGTGGGACAAGTACTGGGTATTAAATTACTAGATTATTAAAATGATTAAAACACACCGGTTCTGTAACGAATGACATATAAAACTATATCAACATTCACATTTCCTTATGTATTCCAACTGTCATTCAGAATATATTACCATCAAGAAATGCAATGATATATAGGATCTATAAATTCTTGTTCTTGATAAAAAAAGGAATGAACCTGGTTAATTTGGTGTGTTTGTTCGTGTCTTGCAGTGTCCATGGTATCTGAACCAGGACTTTTGTCTTTCTTGCTCCCCACAGATCCACTGAGACGTCTGTTTCCTGCTGGTTGAACCTTATTTTACAATAGAAATGTTAGTTCCTTTAAAGATAGGAAACAGGTTTTGTCGAAAATTGCGCTTAGAATTAAAATCAGACGTTCCTTAAGCAGAAAAGGGTGTAGGATGAAAAAGACTTAAAGTACAATAAGTAAATATAAGTCTTTTATCATAGTGGCATGTGCATAATACATTACATTAGATGCAGTAAAATAGTATATACAATATAGCACCTGGTTCTTTTGGACCTGTAAGGGTGATTTAAATTAACATACCACTTCTGGAAGTGTAAGGGTCGTCTCTCCGTGCTCTTTATTCAACTCGAGTAACTCGCTCTTGTCAGGCTGTTCATTTTCTTCACGATGACCGTTGTGGATATTTTGCAATTCTCCAACTGTTTGTTTTGGTTCTCCGTCACCATGTTGTTGGTCTGTTCCTGTAATTACTTCAGCTGGGGTCTGGGTTCTCCCTGTATTTAAGTCCGTAGGCTGTACGTCTGTGTCTGCCATTTCTGAACCGGCTGAATATGAAGACAACTATCCTATTCGGAAAACTACAAAAAATAAAGGAATATGGATTTTTATTCTAAGTTCCACTCTGTCTGCTTGGTGCCCTTACATATTTAAAGGTAGTAAAATTTTTGAAGTGGAATTAAAATTGAGAAAGTTATGATCGAAACTTCAAAATTTGATCAAAATGACAGTCATTCTGTTTGAAAGGCAATGTAAGACAAACTTGCGGATTCAGTTTCTTTATATATATTTGAAATGTATTTCTTAATTCTAAAAAAACTGACCTACTTTGTCCAATTAATACGTCACAAAATAACGCATTGCATCTTAAACTTATTAAAAAAACTATTACAGTAATTCATTTATCTGCTAAATAAATAATTTGCCAGTTAAGTGTGTAAATGACATCATAAACTTGAAAATGGCTGCCTCTATGGTTGGTAATTTTCTTAAACTTTAAAATGCAGCATCCTTATCAACAGTGACCCAAACTTCGTTTTTTTTTAAATTTCTTAAAAAGCTTAAATGCTAACCTTACTCTAAACGGTCGGGGCTATCTATTTGCAGTTATATATTTTCAAAACTAATCACGCTGAGAAAATGGACTTGAATTTTAGACTAGTACATACACTCTTTTTATTTACTCTTTCTTTTTTTCACAGAATCATGCATCTTCCGAAAAATAACACCCACTATATAAAAAAAGTTACGATTTTTTATATAGATTGGGTCATTTTTTCGGCATATATATGGTTCTTTTTTTATTTTCTGACTAAATATCAAGTTTCTGTGACAGAATTCAGTTCAAAGTGGCATTAGGCGACATTTTCTTATAACTATAATTACTCTCTATATCTTTGATCTCTTTAAAGAAAGAGTGTGATTGAATCGATTTACCAAGAACGCTATTTTGTAATTTAAATCATTAATGGACACATTTTCTTTCACAGTCGTTGACGCCAGTTACGGTTTTGCAGTTACATGATCATTTTTCTATACGTTGTTGTTGTTGTTGTTTTTTAAATAGAACTTCTGTATATATTATAATACGGAATCTTCGGGAAAAATGAAACAAAAAAAAAAAAACAAAAAATGGCGTCTTCATTACTCTCAATTAACTTCTTGGCTGGGTATTTTAAAGTTGTGGAACACAGAAATATAAAAAAAGGCGCTTACTTTCAGTATTTTAATCCAATTATTCCATAATTTTCAGAACATATGTTAGGAGGCCTCTAAGGTGTAACATAAACAAATAAAGAAGTTCATTCGGCGAGGTCGGTGTAAAACAGTCAACTACGTTCCAGCTATTGCTTTCTTTTTCTTTTCTTTTTACTTCTGTGTGCAAATTATTTTGACTTTTGAACTTAAGCTATTGATCTTCTCATATCAATTTCAAAGCGAACTGCACCGATCCGTACACTGAAATTCTATATCTTAATCATGACAAACTTTAAAACATTTTTTAAAACCTTGATATATTTAAAACCAAACCGCCTCAATAACTTTTTGATTTAATTGCTACAGTTATAAATTAAAATCCATGCACGTACATTAAAATAATGCATCTATATGTTTAACGAAAAGTGTTTGTAGTGAAATTTAAATGTAAAAACTATAAAGATCTGCATATCATTCTATAACATGTTATTCTTCTAAACTATATAACATTTTGACACAGACAAATTAAGGTGATAATTTTTGTGAGAAATGAAACAAAAACAAAGTTACGTAACTATACATGTACACCTTTGTATTCTCCTATTCTTGTTTATGATTTTCATATTGATTGGCAAAGTGGCTCAAATTGAAACTTACATTTAAAAATATAAGAATTTGTTTATGCTGTAGGCCCTGGAGTTAACCCCGTTTATCATCTACGTAACTACTATCAAAGTGGTCTGACCTTACAATAACATGTTTGTAAATATATCTATTGAATTTCAGCAAAATACGTGTTCATATGCATACATAAAAATGCACATATATAATGATAATATAATTTTTACAGAGCCTCGCATTTTATTATTTTATTCAACTCGTTTAATAAATTCAATGTGGAAAGACACAAATGTAATATTCTTTTTATCACATGAAAGCTTTTCCTGTTGAAACATCACAATTTGTTCTTTCTTTACTATAGACCAAGTAAATTCGACCAACGTCTTCTATAAAAAAAAACGACGTCAACGTCAAAGCTTTATTAAAAAATTACGACTTCAAATATGTGATAAGCTCGTATAATTTTGGTATTATTTGAAAGTGTATAGTCTACTGAGAAAGAAAATATAAATTGCATGACAGAAATAGTTATAGAAATATTATTTTTTTACTTTATAGTTTTCGGTGATACTTCAACAAAAATCCAGTAATTACAGTGTAAGATTTAGGACAGATACTACTTGATCAATGACCACTAAGTTTGTTGTGTGCGAGGACGTAGACTGTTAGCGCATCAAATCACTTCACAGAAAAAATAAAGCGAATATACCGTATCCCCCTAATAAACGCTCGCACCATATATCTAGCACAAAATGACTTACCAGCTTTGAAGGGGTGAACATTTTACTTCCAAGAAGTCAAGCAAAAAGTAACTGATTAAAATTAAACACTTCCGTAAAATATCCATTTTACATGTTAGAAAAAAAAAACACAAAGTTCCGTAAAATATCTACTATTCACTTTTAATGTCCGCTATTGTCATAGTCTATTAGGCAATAGAAAACAACATAGTTCTTTTTCATTTTTTTTTTTCATTTTTTTTTTGTAATTTGGTGCAGAAATAAACGCCCCCTTGGTGCAAAATGTAACGCCCCCGCTTAAACGGGGAGGGGGGGGGGGGGGGTGGATACGGAATACCAGTATGGCAGAATGGTCTTGTCCTTGCGTCCAATCCTGGGGTTCCATACACTGATGATCAATATTTAAAACAGACATTGCAACCAAAATTTTACAAGATGATCATTATATATTTATATAGATAAACCCTAGAAGGAACTTTTGCTATGCTTTAACTTGTCTATTTTAGTAATAACGTGATTTATAAATTTTTCCTTATGTTGTTTTTATCTTTATCTTAAACTGAAAGTCTTTCAGCTTTCCTTCTTTTATTTCCTCAAATCTCTAACTCTAAATTCCCATAGGCTGTACCCATCTATTTGATACCATAATACTTTTCGTACCGATAGACGTATTACATTATATCTTCCATTTACCATTTTAACTGTCGTAAACCCCAGTCCCGGGGTAAAAATGTTCAACGAGGACCTACATTGTGGTTTTTCGCAATGGTCTTATTGCTCGGGTTTTTTGGGGTAAATTGTTCAGGATGGCCGACACCACTGGCTTAATTAATTTAAGGAATAGCCAGATTCCTTATAAAGCCACTTTCTGGGCTATTTCAAAGTAATTATAACGCCAAGTGCTGTAATAATAAGTTTAATTATTATAACACCACTTAGATTATAAATTGGAGAAAATCAACACATGACTGTGTAAAATTAAATGAAAACACAAGAGTAAGTCCAGTTTTATAAATCTATTAAATCTAAAGTCCTTTAGCTCTCATAACCATACATTCACAACTACAAAGATATATGTCAACTATACAACTTCTACAATTAATATGTACACCAATTAAAATATACGTCAACATTATCAGAAAATTCCACAACTACATGTATTCCAAATAAATTCAGTAATTTTCTTAAGCAAATAAATTAAACTCCAAATATCTAAATTATTCCCCAATAAAAATAAAGTCCAAAGTTCCTAAAATTGGCTCCAAATTTCCAATAATTTCCTAAGAGAAGTGTTTAATCCAAAAGTGCAAACTAGAAGAGCAATGAAATAACTGTTAAGCCCATATTTATAGAGAAGCACCAAAGATGCTGCAATCTGATTGGTCAATGACATTTTCCCAAATATGTAAAACTTTTCTCACCAATCGCAGGCAATAGAATAAAGGTCATCAAAAACCAGTTACATCAACACAAACTAGAAGAACAACTACACCTTATCAGTATATTTCAAATTACAAATAATGATTTAAAAGCACTTAAATCAAGTGTCAAAGAAATGACACACAAATTCTCCCTAAAATATCCAATATGGCTGCCAAAATCAGTCTTCACATCTAAGGGCCATTTTTAAAGGATTACAACAGAACAAGGCTTCTAAAAAATCTACAAAATTTCACATAACTGAAAATTAATATCCCTGACATGACAGTAAAGTTTCAGATCTGAACAATATCTCTAAATATTTTTAATAGATATTTTCATTGGTCAGCTCTAGTCACATAAGAAATTGACTAGCAAAAATGTAAACAAAGTAGATTTTTCAAGATTACTTTAAAGCTACATAATGTCATGTCCTCAAACTTTACATAAATATTAAGACATATATTTATAATGTATTGAAAGTGGAAATACCATGGCAAAATATAAAATTTGTATTTAGGAGCATTTAATGGTTTCTGCTGATAAACTTTCTCGAAGTCAGTGAGTTTTTTAGGTATATTTTTGGGAATAACTCGAACAATATTTACTCAATAAGCGTCAAATTTTCAGCAAAGCTCCTTCATAATGTATTCTTTAATGTATGGTAAAAGAACATGGAAACGTAAACTATTTATTTACGTATTTACAAAAAGCAAAATATTTCTGTGCCAAATCCCAGGTTTACCACATAACTAAGGATTTATATTATTATATGTTTATCTTATATTTTGCATTTTGCCTTAATATGTCTTTCCATTTAATAGGTATATTTTAAACAAACGCCGTAAGTATAAAAAGTATATCGTTTTATTCTAGTGTAATGGTTGAACCATATAAAGGATAAAGGTGAGTTATGTTGTTGATTTCACAAGGTTCAGCCTATAACTACATACATTTCGACAAAATGGATTTTGACTTTCACTGGAAAGTATTTTTGTATATTACGAGTCTAAAGAAATAGAAAATATAAATCGATGTGAATAATGATTAAATCCTATTTGATATTTCATTTGCAACAGAATTAAACATTAAAATAACCTAAAATATCTGAAAAACGGTGGTCCCGGTACTCCTAGCCAATCGCTAACATGCTTGTCCAGAGGTACGGATCCAAATCTCTAGAATTAGGTTCTATAGGCAGGCATCCGTACCCATAGACACTTCCAAAGAAATGATCTTATCAAAATGTTAAAAGAGAGTTCTTAGTATCACAGAACTTTTGTTATTATTTACAATTGCTAATTTTCTAATCCATCTAATTTTATGACTTAAATACTTCAATATCAATTGTGTATTAATCCCACAAGATCAACGTTACCTCTGTTTGGTGTTTCTAGTCCATTGTTCCATAAAAAAGTTACTCAGAGTAAATAAAAACTGTCACGCTTCCTTCCAGGCCAATGAATTACTGATTACACCAAACAGGAAGTGACTACTCAGTGTTACAGTGAAGTAGTCCAAAATGTAGTTCCATGCTGTTGATGAAATCTGGTATAATGTGTCGTATTACCTTTTGTTACCTTTTGTTGACAGGGGAATTTTCGACGCCCTGGTATGTCGTATATTCCCCATTTGATTTCTGTTTTTTTTTTTCGCGTCGACGGTTCCGGTCTGTGTCGATTCTCTATTTATACAGTTGATAACTGGTGTGCTTAAACTTTTCTTTAGTATAGATACTTCTTATATTTATTGGGTATTTTTGCACCTGGTCAGAAACATTAAAGTTCAAAACTTCTCTCAGTATATATCTGATATAACGTTTATTAATATGAGGATGTTGCAGTTATATTTTTGGCTTAGTTTTATTGCTTATTGTATTGAGAAATGATCTAGACCATTTTCATTGTGAATTTCTAGGTTTTAGTTTTATTCATTGAGAAAATGTCTACATACGCGTAATTGCTAAATGGCGTGATCTTGGGTGTGGTTCTGGACTACACTGGACTGGGTCGGATTGAACCTTAGAGTCAGGTATTGAGCATATATGTATATGACTGGTAAACGTGATTGTGACCGTTCAACCGTTTTGCTGGACTTGACCACTGTATGCTACTTCCCCTGTAGACCGCAGTAGGCTGCTTGACGTGACCGGACGCGTTACTCCTGTTGATTGCTCGACGTGTCTGTAGGCTGCTAGGTGTGACAGGATTTCTGTTGACTGCTCAACGTGACTGGCTCTGTTGGGAGCTCAAGTGGTTCTCGGTAGACTGCTCTGTCTGACTGGTTCCCTGTAGACTGCTCTGCTTGACTAGTTCCCTGAAGACTGCTGGATGTGACTCGCTCCGTAGGTTGTATTACGTGACCGGATCTCTGTAGACTGCTCGACGTGTCTGGTTATGTAGGTTGAAAATATTTACGTGACCGGATCTCTGTAAACTGCGTCTGGCTCTGTAGGCTAATCCACGTGACTGACTATTTGTAGACTGCTAAGTTACTGGATCTCTGTCGACTGCTCGGCGTGACTGGTCTTAAGATCGCTTCTGGTCAGTCTTCACAGATGTTCTTTGGTTGAACTCCAACATTTAAGTTTTGGGAAAATATCTACTTAAGACTTAACAAAAAAGAAATATCTACTTTTAAGACTTAAAATATTAAAAATACCACAAACGACTATCAAAAGTGAAGGACGGATCGAAAAGCTGGCACAATATGTAATGTCGGGTTGATGTCTTGTGAGTATAACCTAAGACAGCAACCAACTTCATGCGTTAATTGTCGCCAGTAAAGGCTGCAAAAATGAAAGTAAACAGCCCGAGTGAAAGAAGAAAGAATGTGTGAAAGGTAAATTTTCTAGAACACTTCATTACCCCCGGGTTTTCAACGCAAAACTCCTGTTGCCATAAATAGTAAAATTTTAACTTTAGACCAACCGGCAAAAATTATGTGGTGAATCACCTTAAACAGTCTTATATGTAGTGAAGCACCTTAAAAATACAAAAATACATAAAACAACAACTGCATAATCATAAAGAGACGTATTACAAACTTCCCTCGAAATATCATAGCAAAACGTCATGAATAAAGTAGTTTAAAACAATTCGAAGTCCGTTCCATAAGCTTCACTGTTGCGTAACGATTGCTCACCGTGAAAATCAATATGACATACATGTACGTCAAGTGCACTGTGTTAAAAAACATCAAAATAACAATGTTTTACTTTAAATCTCGAGGAATTACTCAGCAGAAATACTTAATAAATGTTGCTGCATCATGCGAATATTTTTTTAAGTGTTTATATGAAATTGGTATAATGTAACCTAACTAAAAATTTAGTGGTATTTAGCCTATTTTCTATTTTCATGGTTTGCTATTAAAACACTAGCTTGGTTCCCGACTGGTTGTGACACTAACGCTCTACAGAGAGTAAACACGAGCACCAGTGTACTAAAACTCAAATCTATTTTTAGAATTCGGAATTCCCAAAGAAAAGTCGAAAGGAAATTTTGTTTTTATACATTTACTTATATTTCCATTTTCGTTCGAGCGAAATAAACAAGAATAAGTTCGTGTATTTCTTGGTAGGTTATAAAAATCGTTTTTGCTTGAATATTCACGTACTACGAGTCGAAACTGTGGTGTACGACTCGGGGAAAGGACTTTTTTTTTCGTGTAAAGTTTGAATTTGTAGATCTAGCATCGTCATCGAGGGCCATATATGGGTAAAACTTACGAGTAAGTTTTGCCTGAGGGAATAAATCTTGATCTTCTAGACGCTTGGAACTATTTTTTTATGCGCATTAATAATGTGTTATTAGGTTTTATTATATACCGATATCTACTTCATATATTTTCTTCTATATATGTTTCTAATCCATATCTTCATGGTATTTGTTAATTACGAATTTTATTGTGTTTCTAACCTATACATGTATGTACTGTACTGTACACAATTAACGTTTACCGTATCTACACGCCATATTGCACAAGCGATAAAACCAATTAATTTAACGTTTACCGTATCTACACGCCATATTGCACAAGCGATAAAACCAATTAATAACTTTGCAAGACTGTGTACTGTTTACAATGAACAATGTAAAAGTCGATTTATTTTAACTATTACTGATATTTACTCCGTTCTTTAGTTTTTTATTCAAAAGTATTATTTTAGAAAATTGGTGTTATAAATGTTAACTTATTCTAAAGTATTACATGCAACAAAAACAATTTATATATTTTGCTTTTTTATTTATATTGTTATCATTCACCTGTATATTCTTATATTTCAGCTTATTCATTCTTTTATAATATACCTTACGTCTGTTATTCTTTTATAATGCATAAACAAATGTTTCGCATTTTAATATATAGATCTATAATACCTTCCTGAAATATTCTTTCATATTATAAAACTTTTAGCCTACCACCGAATATTGTCGCAGTCATTTAAGAAAAATTTTCACTCAATCACCGAAAATGTAATATGTGGACACAATAAAGAAACTTATTTCATAATAACTTGATTACTTTATAGTAGTGTTATAGAAATGTATAAAGTGTATACAGTATAAAGGTGTTAATACCTCCGCGAAGGATTATCGCTTTTACATATTTAACTGTACTTTGAATATAAATGCTTACAATTACACAGGGTCTGTAAGTTTTACCCATAGTATTATATAGAGCGACGAAAAATTTTTCAACACTACTAGTAATGCAATGCCCAGCGAGGGAAGTTTCTCCCGGGAGAAGGGTTTCTCTTGGGGCTCTTTATACCAGAAAAAGGGGCTACGGAATACTTTTGGGGGTTGTGAAGTGTATTAAAATGCATATTGACGGAAATTTTGCATACCAAAAGAGATAACTCTTACATAAACGTAAATTTTACATGAGTTATCTTTTTATGATTTTTCATATTTTATAAAGAGATAACTCCTTCAACCACAAGCGTTTAAGAGTTGTCTCTTTATGCATGTAACTTATCCTCGGCATATTATATACAGAAATTGAATTATACACTGAGTTATTTAAAATGTTCAATATTTTTAGCTCGACTATTCGAAGAATAGTCTAGCTATTCTACTCACCCTGGCGTCGGCGTCGGCGTCGGCGTCGGTGTCGGCGTCGGCGTCGGCGTCACACCTTGGTTAAGTTTTTGCATGCAAGTACATACAGCTATCATTTAAAGGCATATAGCTTTGAAACTTATTTATTCTTTTTCTAGGTCAATTACCAACCTCACTGGGTCAAGTTCCATAACTCTGACATGTATTTTGAACAAATTATGCCCCCTTTTTGACTTAGAAAATTCTGGTTAAAGTTTTACATGCAAGTTACTATCTCCAAAACTAATGCAGATATTGAATTGAAACTTCATATGTGATTCTGGGGTTATAAAACTAGTTGATAGCAGCAAGTCCCATAACTCTGACCTTCATTTTGGCCAAATTATGCCCCCTTTTGGACTTAGAAAATTCTGGTTGAAGTTTTGCGTGCAAGTACATACAGCTGTTACTAAAAGGCATATAGATTAGAAACTTATTTCTTTTTTTTCTAGGTCAATAACCAACCTCACTGGGTCAAGTCCCATAACTCTGACATGTATTTTGAGCAAATTATGCCCCCTTTTAGACTTAGAAAATTCTGGTTAAGGTTTTCCATGCAAGTTACTATCTCCAAAACTAATGCAGATTTTGAATTGAAACTTCACATGTGTCTTTGGGGTTATAAAACTAGTTGAAAGCAGCAAGTCCCATAACTCTGACCTTCATTTTGGCCAAATTATGCCCCCTTTTCGACTTAGAAAATTCTGGTTAAAGTTTTGCGTGCAAGTACATACAGCTATTACTAAAAGGCATATAGATTTGAAACTTATTTTTTCTTTTTCTAGGTCAATAACCAACCTCAGTGGGTCAAGTCCCATAACTCTGACATGTATTTTGGGCAAATTATGCCCCCTTTTGGACTTAGAAAATTCTGGTTAGGATTTTACATGCATGTTACTATCTCCAAAACTAATGCAGATTTTGAATTGAAACTTCACATGTGTCTTCGGGGTTATAAAACAAGTTGATAGCAGCAAGTCCCATAACTCTGACCTTCATTTTGGCCAAATAATCCCCCTTTTTTGGACTTAGAAAATTCTGGTTAAAGTTTTGCGTGCAAGTACATACAGCTATTACTAAAAGGCATATAGATTTGAAACTTATTTTTTCTTTTTCTAGGTCAATAACCAACCTCACTGTGTCAAGTCCCATAACTCTGGCTTGTATTTTGGGCAAATTATGCCCCCTTTTGGACTTAGAAAATTCTGGTTAAGGTTTTACATGCAAGTTACTATCTCCAAAACTAATGGAGATATCGAATTGAAACTTCACATGTGTCTTCGGGGTTACAAAACTAGTTGATAGCATCAAGTCCCATAACTCTGATATGCATTTTGGTCAAATTTTTTCCCCTTTTGAACTTAAAACTCTTTTGATATTTAACATTTTGGGTAATATTTTCCTGTTTCTGGGACAATATTTCGAATAGTCGAGCTTGGCTGTCTTATGGACAGCTCTTGTTATTAAATTACTGGCAATTCATGACATATATATCACTTTTCTGAAATGTTCGATAACACCATCAATCAATTATAACGGATTATTGTCGTATTAGAAGGTAGAAAGCTTTTTTTCCAATAGCTTACAATCTTTGTATATAGAGTTATTACATTTTATACCTTACAATAAACATCGCTGATTACTTTGTTACGATTATGTGAATAGTGTAAAATATTTTTAATGTTTTTATAACCTTACTACATAATTATCTGTATGAACTTTGTAACTGTAACTTAAATAGATGAATCAACTTTTCTGAAATACAGTATTTGTATAATGATCGATATTATACACGTAGTGCAGTATAATCCAATGTGTACAATACATGTTTATTACTGTTATAATGTCTGATTGACAGAAAACGCTGTATTTCAGAAAAGTGGATTATAGAATTTCATACAATATTATATAACTGTTAAATTATTATAAACTTATGGCTGACAAAGCATTCCATTGAAAAGTTATATTACCCAGAGTAATATATAGAGCGACGATATTTTTTTTTCAACTATGAATATATATATTGCCTTGCGAGGGACGTTCCTCCCCGGAGAAGGGTTTCTTTTTTGGATGTTTGCATCAGAAAAAGGGGCGGAATACTTTTGGAGGTAATCAAGTGTCTTAAAATGCGTGTTTTATGGACAACTTCGATGCAAAGGGAGACAACTCTTACACTTTGTAAATTTGACATGAGTTATGTCTTTACGATTTTGCAAAACATTTATAAAGAGATAACTCTTCCATTGTTATATATGCATGAGTTATCTCTTTATGTTTTACATCTGCGCAACACATATTTTGCTTTCACTTTGTACAGAAATATAATGAATCAGTGCTTAGATATACGTAAGGTCTAAGTTTCACCCATAGTATTATATAGAGAGACGAAATTTTTTCTTTTCATGTATGAATATTTATATTGCCTTGCGAGGGAAGTTCCTCCCGGGAGAAGGGTTTCTCTTGGGGATCTTTGCACCAGAAAAAGGGGCTACGGAATACTTTTTGGGGTAGTCAAGTGTCTTAAAATGCGTGTTTTATGGACAACTTCAATGCAAAGGTAGACAACTCTTACACTTTGTAAATTTGACATGAGTTATCTCTTTACGATTTTGCATATTTTGTAAAGAGATAACTCTTCCATTGTTATGTATGCATGAGTTATCTCTTTATGTTTTACATCTTACCATCACATACTTTGCTTTCATTTTGTACAGATTTAAAATGATTCAGTGCACATATATACGTAAAGTCTGTAAGTTTTACCCATAGTATTATATAGAGCGACGATATTTTGTTTTCATGTATGATTATTTATAATGCCTTGCGAGGGAAGTTCCTCCCGGGAGAAGGGTTTCTCTTGGGGATCTTTGCATCAGAAAAAGGGGCTACGGAATACTTTTTGGGGTAGTCAAGTACCTTAGAATGCGTGTATTATGGACAACTTCAGTACAAAGGGAGACAACTCTTACACTTTGTAAATTTGACATGAGTTATCTCTTTACGATTTTGCATTTTTAAAAAGAGATAACTCTGTAATTGTTATGTATGCAAGAGTTATCTCTTTATGTTTTACATCTTACCAACACATACTTTGCTTTCACTTTGTACAGATTTAAAAAGTTTCAGTGCATATATATACGTAAAGTCTGTAAGTTTTACCCATAGTATTATATAGAGCGACGATATTTTTTTTTCAACTATGATTATATATATTGCCTTGCGAGGGAAGTTCCTCCCGGGAGAAGGGTTTCTCTTGGGGATCTTTGCATCAGAAAAAGGGGCTACGGAATACTTTTTGGGGTAGTCAAGTGTCTTAAAATGCGTGTTTTATGGACAATTTCCATGACAAGGGCGACAACTCTTACATTTTGTAAATTTTACATGAGTTATCTCTTTACGATTTTGCATTTTTAAAAAGAGATAACTCTTCCATTAGGGCTGTCATCGATAGAAACGATATCGATGTATCAACGATATTTTTTTGTCGATCGATTATCGATTCCTATTTTCAAAAATCGATATTTAAAAAATAATTTTACAGAGAGAAAAAACTATCAAGAAAAACACTCAAACCCTCAAAAACAACCGAAGTTCACAAGTTGTAAGTTTGGAAAAATGCAAAAGAGGAGTGAAGGCAAAATAAAAATGGAAGATGTTATTAATTTTTATTTATTTCTTTTATTTCATACGGTAAATATAAACTCAACACAATCAAACAGTAATATGAAAAGTAGGCAATAAAACTAAAAATAGCATTTACAGAAAGGTATATAGTAAGCATATGAACAAATAGGTTGTTAATCTAACTTAATAATCGATATATCAATGTATCGTCGATATTTGTCCTCTGATATATCGGTATCGTCGATATGCCTAAGACCCAATCAATGACAGCCCTATCTTCCATTGTTAGGTATGCAAGAGTTATCTCTTTATGTTTTTCATCTAACCAACACATACTTTGCTTTCACTTTGTACAGAATAAAAAAATTTCAGTGCATATATATACGTAAAGTCTGTAAGTTTTACCCATAGTATTATATAGAGAGACGATTTTTTTTTCTTGTATGATTATTTATATTGCCTTGCGAGGGAAGTTAATCCCGGGAGAAGGGTTTCTCTTGGGGATCTTTGCATCAGAAAAAGGGGCTACGGAATACTTTTTGGGGTAGTCAAGTGTCTTAAAATGCTTGTTTTATGGACAAATTCGATGCAAAGGGAGACAACTCTTACAATTTGTTAATTTGACATGGGTTATCTCTTTACGATTTTGCAAGTCATTAATGTAAAAATGAAAGACTTATATATTTAAGAAAATATGCAAAATCGTAAAGAGATAACTTATGTTAAATTTACAAAATGTAAGAGTTGTCGCCCTTGTCATGGATTTTGTCCATAAAACACGCATTTTAAGACACTTGACTACCCCAATTGCATTCCGTAGCCCCTTTTTCTGATGCAAAGATCCCCAAGAGAAACCCTTCTCCCGGGAGGAACTTCCCTCGCAAGGCAATATAAATATTCATAGTTGAAAAATAAATATCGTCGCTCTATATAATAGTATGGGTAAAACTTACATACTTTACGTATATATATGCACTGAAACTTTTAAAATATGTACAAAGTGGTAGCAAAGTATGTGTTGGTAAGATGTAAAACTTAAAGAGATAACTCTTGCATACCTAACAATTACAGAGTTATCTCTTTTTAAAAATGCAAAATCGTAAAGAGCAAAATCGTAAAGAGATAACTCATGTAAAATTTACAAAATGTAAGAGTTGTCTCCCTTGCCATGGAAAATTTCCATAAAACACGCAATTTAAGACACTTGACTACCCCAAAAAGCATTCCGTAGCCCCTTTTTCTGATGCAAAGATCCCCAAGAGAAACCCTTCTCCCGGGAGGAACTTCCCTCGCAAGGCAATATACATAATCACAGTTGAAAAAGAATTATTGTCGCTGTATATAATACTATGGGTAAAACTTACACACTTTACGTATATATATGCACTGAAACTTTTTTAATCTGTACAAAGGGAAAACAAAGTATGTGTTGGTAATATGTAAAACATAAAGAGATAACTCTTGCATACCTAACAAAGGAAGAGTTATCTCTTTATTATTTTTTTGCAAAATCGTAAAGAGATAACTCATGTCAAATTTACAAACTGGAAGAGTTGTGTCCCTTTGCCTCTATTTTGTCCATAAAACACGCATTTTAAGACACTGGGCTAACCACAAATGAATATTTTGTCTGTATAAAGCATTGTATGGCACAATTTAATAATAACTTAACAGTAATACAATATTGTAAGGAATAATACAATCCACTTTTCTGAAATACAGCGTTTATTAATTTACCATTTGTTTAATCAGGCATTACAACACTAATAAACATTAAATGCACAACTAGGTTTATGCTGTGCTTCCTATATATTATAGATCATTATACACATACTGTACTTCAGAAAAGTTGATTAATCTATTTTAGACATTTCACAACATTAGCAGTCATAACTGATATATTTGGATATTTTATAATATTGTTCAAAACATTGTTATCCACTTTTCTGAAATACTGCTTATTAATTCCCTATATTTTCTATCAGGCATTATAACACTAATAAACATGTATTGTACACGTAGGTTTATGATGTGCTACCTTATTTAATACATATCAATATAAAAATACTGTATTTCAGAAAAGTTTATTAATCTGTTTTATTCATTTCACAATATTAACAGTCATAACTGATATATATATATAGATATTTTTATTTCTTTTAACATTTTATTGCAAGTTTAATAGTAATATCTCATCGGCATATGAATGAAGTGAAATATATGAACGGAAGAAAGTAGTTCCAGGCGTATGAATACATAAGCGTCTACGTGATCCAGATTAAGAAAAAAGGTAAAACTCTCTCGTAAGTTTTACCCATATTATGCCGTCATCGAGTTATTGTCTTCGTATTGTCTACCTGTAAAGGGTTAGACAGTAAAGTAAGGTAGATTATTGTTTATGTGAACATTCTGTAGAAAATGATTTCACTCTTTTTGTAAACATACTCCACAGGAGTCTAAAACCATAGAAGTCTGTCTTTACAAAAAATACCCCCTATATAATTATGTAAAATAAACACCAGGAATGAAACGTCAAAAACCCAGGGTCCCCTGAAAATACGCACGGAACACAGGGTGATCGCAGTTTAGCAAGCGTAGTGAAGAAATAACACTAAAATACACCTACCACACTCGACAGCATTCAAATCTGATACACTTTACAAGAGTAATTTAGAATAAAGAAGGAATAAATTCGGGACCGGGCAAAGAGTTCGAGCGATCCCGTGTGTTCGAAAGATCTGAGTTCGAGCCATTGAAGTTCAACTATAACTCTCACTCGTCTTTAGAGACTTATCGAATATGGTAATGTAATAGCGATTTCCGTCAGTCACCGTTATTTAGTAATTTACTCAATCAGTAAAACGAATTTAATGATTTATTCACAATATCCAAGACATAGTCAAAATTAGTAAATAAAAGCAATCAGTTTAATTATTATTTTCATCCTTGAATCCCGAGAAAAAGATGAGTTGGACACAGCAAAAAAAATGTTAATGACTATGAATGATTTATCGCATTCACAATATATCTTGCTTTTCTCGGAATTTAAGGATTATAAATACTTCTGTTTCCTGTCACTTGCAATATTTTTAAAGGCTCATAATGCCTTTGTTGATAATGCAGGGGTTCCACTAGACCTGAAAACCCAAGAGTCCCAGGACCCTTTGGGTCCAAATTTTGAAGGGTCCTTTTTCAAAATACAAGAGTCCTGCCCTAACACATCAATACAATTGACTATATTGACATTATTTATGTGGCTGCCACAATTTTTGTTATGAACATGACATTGTAATTTATTAATTACTTGTTAAATCTTATTTTCGATGATTGTTTTCTCCAATATATGTCGAAGATTTGAATATTGATTAACATGATGGTAGAAAGTTTTATTGAACCCATTGTTTTTGATTATCTCCCTTTATGGCTCTTACGCCATTTGTTCATATGCAGTAATAAAAGTAGCGCCTTTCTAACCATGTAATTATGCATAACATCTGAGTAGACACTTCGTTCAGCTGTTTTTAACATAAAATTTAAAGCCTTTAAAACTACAGCAAATACATGTATTTGAAACCATCTCCTGTTTTTGAAAGATAAATATTATCTCCTCGCTTCAAATACTATTTTCAGTATTCATTTTATTGATTACGGGACCTCAAGACAGCCCTGTATGACTTTGGGTCTAGAAGTCCGGTAACACTGGATCCCTAGCCACTGCCATCAATAAATCCAGCAGCTCACAGTTTTAATATTTGTGAAGAGAAACATTTAACAAAGTAGATGTTTGTAGACCTTATTCCTTGTGATTTGAAGCATTAGCTGGTGTATGTTATCATAATGACGTTGCATTGCCATAATGTCACTGCTAAATGATCAATCATACCATTGGAAGCTTGCTCAAGAGGCATTTTGCACAGGTCAATACATGATTTTTGCTCAATTATCCCCCGAGTTAATATGAAAATTATTGCTGATCATGTGACTTTGTCTCGACTAGTTGAGAGGACTATAAATGTATAAAGTCACATGACACCCACTGACCAGAACTCAGTGCAGTCAGCTGATGAAGGCTATGCGATATAGCCGAAATATCCAGGTAAAAAACAATTGCTCTGAGCATGCTGAGTAAATGGATTTATTCAAAATATATAAGTGTATAAGTTTTTGATAAATGAATGTTTTTTTAATATTTTTGCAACAGCTGATGATTTTTTATTTTCAGCATTACTTTTAACAGCAAGAATGAGTACAACAGTTTTACCAAGCCAAGCATCTCTACAACAAGAGGTCGCATGTGTGAACGATGACACAGAGGATGTACAATGTGACTCGCTACGGGTAGATAACAATCGAACAGGCTTATCAGATCTACACCAGTGTCTAATTGACATAGATGAAGAAGTAGGGGAAGAAGAGTTAGAAGGTTTTAAATTCTTGTGTCGAGATCATATTTCAGGTATGTGTACGCACAAATATTCCCTTGTTTAGTCTTAGTCAGATAATTATATTCTGTTTATCCTCCAGAATGATTGGAATGTAGATATTTAAATCTTATTTATTTTTTCGTAGTTGTACATGTAGAAAACAGATATTATAAATTAAGAATGCAGTGTGATTGCTTCATGGATAGAAATGCCCAAGAAAAGCAATGTAGAACTGTAGCTAGGTTATTTTTAAACCAGAATGATTTCTAGTTGCCGTAGAATCTAGTCTGATTATATTAAACTCATTTTCTTTCGGCAGAGATAGTAATAAATATAGTTTTCTGAGTTTGAGTTTACGAATTAAAAGAAAACTATTTTCCCTTATGTGTAAGATAGTCACGGACAGTTGATTATGCGCTATAATACATAGCGCATTGATTAACGGTAATAATTTATGAAAAGTGGTCATTCAACTTTGCGAGGCGTAACTGTTCACACGTTAAATTTTATATTTAAGTAATGTTTTGACATTATTGGCAGTGTGAAGTAAGGGCAGATGAACTAATGATTAGTAAATTGATATGTACAAGTTACATTATGAGAGAAATAAGCTTTTATGTTGTTATTAGGTATATGTTTAATGCCGAACATATATATTTATATGTATAAATGTAGTGAAAATTATGAATTGTTGTAATAATATGGTTAAAATTGTCTAATCTATTTATTTCTTTTGTCTGAATATCCGTGGAAATATTTTGACCCCATTCTTCAATCAATTCTTCGAATAGTCGAGCGCGCTGTCATCAGACAGCTCTTGTTATTCAACGAGTTTAATAAATTCAATTTGGAAAGTCACAAATGTAATATTCTTTTTATCACATGTTAGTTTTTCCTACCAAAACATCAAAAATTCTTCTTTCTTAAGCTATTAAAAACAAGTTAATTTGACCAACGTTTCCTATATTTTAAACGACGTCGACGTCAAAGGTTTATAATAATTACACTAGTGTATTATCATTTTTATGTAATGGCTTTATTACACTCCCGCAATGTCAAACATGTGATAAATTTAATTACTCATAACTTTACAACAAGAAATCAAATAGTTTAAATAATCATGTTAAAAAAATCAAAATTTATTTTTCAGTCTCAAAACTTGACAGAGCACAAACATGTCTGGAGATTTTTGATATCATGCAGAAAATGGTCCTTATAGATGTCAACAATGTAGACTTTCTGCTGGAATGTCTTGGACGTGTTCACAGATTTGACCTCGTTAGGAAACTTGGTTTTCAACCAGATGCTGTGAGAGACCATTTACCCAACTTTAAGAAGCTCTACCCATTCAGGTACAACAGTAGATTTGTTAAAATGGTCACTTGAATGTTTATTCATAAGCAGTACATGTACAGTTTGAATGTTTATTCATAAGCAGTACACGTACAGTTTAAACTCTGTTAATAGGGGCCTGTGTGGTTATGGTTGATGACATCACTTGCCTCTTTGTGGGTTCAAAACCTCACTTAATTATGGTTGTAGAAGTTACTTGAAATTCTTTCATGCAAGGAAGTCATCCATTTGGCTTATAGAAAGTCAGTGGTTTTACCCAGGAGCCTGCCTGTTACGAAATAATGCCAGTATGAGCGTCTGGGGGTCTTCCTCCACCATCAAAAGCAGGAAAGTTGCCATAATTATGACCTATAGTTGTGTTAGTGTCTGGTTAAACCAGAGTGAAAAGATATCTTATTGTCAGACACCTTTGAAAGTTAAAGGTAAAGTTTCTTGTTTAACATGGGTAGTGGACGAAAGCTCCCAACATCTTATTTCCAGCCGAGCCCACGGCAGGTGTCATATTTACCTCCCCGGCATCCAGTCTAGGCCGATACTGCTGGAAACAATACCAATTTTAGTAAATCACCCAGCACTGAATACTAATCAGGATATCAGCCGCGACTGAGAATCGAACCCAGACCGATGGCATTGTAGTCCAACATGCTAACCACTGCGCCACTCTGACTCCCTTTTAACAACAAATACCTCTCTACAAATGATCAAGTCAGATATTTTCTTTCCTAGCGATTAAAATGTTTAGTAAATTAACTTTAGTTTGCCTGGAAACAGTCCATTTACAACAAACATCTTTCGTGCAGTTTTCTCAAGTAGAGTTTGCTCTGGAGACTTGGTTGGGGGGTTATTTTAGAAATGTTTAGTTATTCTTGTAACTAATATAAGACAGATTATTTTATATTGGAAAAAGTCCTATACATAATCTGATGTTAGAGATAATGCATTTTTTAGAATCCACAGGGACAGTCGTTGCTTGAGCCCAATATGTCAAGGGCACCAATGTGTCCCGAGAGGTTCTGTAGATGCTCTAACAGGAAACAAACATGCATTAATGCTATTTCAGTATAAACATGTATGAAAGATATTGTTAAGCTTTCATTTTAAGTTATAATTGTTTTAATTATGCATTAAGGGGCCATTATACATTTACGTTTCACTCTAAAACACTCGCATATGAAAAGATGCCTTAACAACTTTTTTTTGATCGCCTTGTTAGCTCTGTTGTCAAAATACCCCTTGTAAATAACAGTATCAGCGGCTTTTTGCAAGAATGGCTATCCAACTGTAAATTACTGCTTTGTTAATAACAACTTACATGTTAAAATCTTGAAATCTATTTTTAGAACTTTACTAATGGATATAACAGAAGACCTGGACGACCAAGAAACAGAGAAAATTCGTTTCTTCCTGAGAGGCAAAATACGCAAGAAACTCTTAAATGAGAAAAGATCCTTGTTACAGTTATTTGTGTTTATGGAGCAGGAGGGACTTCTGGCTCCCAGCAACCTTCAGCTCTTGACAAAAACCATGGAGTCAGTCAGAAGAGGAGACCTGGTGGATAAGATACGAGAATATCAAGGTAAAAAAAAACATTGATGGCTGTCTGAAAATTAGACCTTATTTTATTTTTCCTCCTTAATGGGAAGTGGGAGATATACTAAATTTTTAATTTTTTGAATTTTCTGTCTTTAAGCTTCTACCCTACTACTGGTCAAATTTTTCTCCCCTTTAAAGGACATAGATGATATACAATACTCCTTATAAAAAGCCTGGAAGTGTTTTTCATAGAGCAACACGGATATTGATTTCAATTCATATGCCATTAATACTGAAGGCTTTTAAAAATCAATTTCCATATGATTTAAGGCTCTTGAAACTGGACAGTTTGCAGGTATCATTTGCCTGTTATAACTCTACCATTTTCACCAGGCCTTGATATAATTTATAAAATATTTTTGGTCACCAGATGCTGTTTGTTCCGAAGAATACCAACTTTTGTAAAGCATAAATAAGAAACAAGATGGTTACTCATTAATTACTTAAAGTAGTCAGAAATATTTTTGTTTACGAAGTTTTGGTGTTTGTAATAACTGCATGTGTTTTCTTAGAATTTGGACAAGAATTCTGTTCCTGATATCGGATAATTTGCTTAACAATAACCATTTTCACTGTTACAATTTTATTTTGTGTAGAATAAAGAAAGGGGAATATTGGCACATGTATTTGAAGTTGTTTTTAATAAATAAGAATACAATATAACAGTGTTTATTTAAAGTTAATTTTATTATACCTTTAAATTAACAGATCCTTATCAAGTTTGGTCCATAGTTACATCAGTTTTGTTCAAATTTAGGCACTTATCTCCTTTTAGGGTGTAGTAAGATCCCCTGAACATACTGAATGGTGGGACTTGGCTCCTTTTAAGGGTCGCTAGTTTATATTAAACTTAGTTGTTACTGTTCATGATTAAGTGGGTCATACCTGTATTCAAGATCAAACTGTCAAGATCATGTGAGCGACTTAGGGTCACTATGGTTCTCTTGTTGTTTAATTTGTTAACATGAAGATTCAAATCAAACTTGTTGCATCTCATCAAATATGGAATATGTGTCCAATAAAGAAATATAATAGATGGTCACATGGTACAAATGTGACTCCCTAATTGGAAGAAAAAGTAGGTATAGAATAACTACATGTATGCTTTTTTTTATACTTTTCAGGTCTGCCCCCATTAAAGAGACATGAACCTGGATTACCGAGAAATCTTAATCCCACTGTACCGTCACAGCACCAAGTCAATGTAGGACCAAATGAGCATGTTAACAGAGCTTTTTCACAAGGTTAGTTGTATACAAGTAATAATAGAGCTTAAAATGTATTGTTCTTTATTTTGTTGCAACACATACATTTTCTAATTGTAGGACATTCTAACGTGGCTCAATTTTTTGTCAGTTGAACAGAGAAGAAAGTCAAGCATTGTATATTCTGCTGTAAACAATGGTTGACATTTGGACTCTGTTGAGAGAATGTTACGGCATCAGTTATGACCTCAAATAGCCAAATGACGTCTGCTGTGTTACAACACTGATGAATGAAATTCAGCAAAATTTCCATAATCATGTTCTGTGCATATAAGAATTTTTTTCAGCTCACCTGAGCCAAAGGCTCATAGTGAGCTTTCGTGACCGCTCAATGTCCGTCGTGTGTCGTCCGTCGTGTGTCCATCAACATTTTCTAAAAAAAATCTTCTTGAAAACCACTGGGCAAAATTACACCAAAATTCACAGGAATGATCCTTGGATGGCCCCCTTTCAAAATTTTTCAAAGAATTGAATTCCATGCAGAACTCTGGTTGCCATGGCAACAAAAGGAAAAACTTTAAAAATCTTCTTGTCCAAAACTGCAAGGCATAGAGCCGTGATATTTGACATGTGACATTATCTATTGGTCCTCTATGAAGGTTGTTCGAATTGTGCCCCTAGGGTGAAAAGAGGCCCGCCCCGGGGGTCACAAGTTTTACATAGACTTGTATTGTAAAAAACTTTGAAAATCTTCTTGTATGAAACCATAAGACCTAGGCCTTTGATATTTAGTACGAAGCATTGCCTTGTGGTCCTCTACCAAGATTGTTCAAATTATGCTCCTTGGGTGAAAAGAGGCCCTGCCTTGGGGTTTCTCAAGTTTTACATAGACTTACATGTATATAGGAAACAACTTTAAAAATCTTCTTGCCTGAAACTGCAAGGCCTAGGCTTTGATATTTGGTATGCTTCATTGCCTTGTGGTCCTCTACCAAAATTGTTCAAATCATGCCTCTGGGGTGAAAAGAGGCCCTGCCGACGGGGTCCCAAATTTAACATAGACTTACATATTAGGGAAAAAATAAAAATCTTCTTTTCTGAAAGTTTAATTATAATAACCTGATGACCCCAAGCGATTAGGAGTCTTTTGACTGTGACCTTGACCTGCTGACCTACTTTATTGGTTTTTTAAGATACAGCCTTGAAATTTGGATGACATGTATACAGTTTTGCACACCAATCTTAAAACTGACTTTCAGTGACCATGAATGTTACCTACTGACCTACTTTCTAATATTTTATCATCAGTTTGCCATTTGAAACATGTGGCTCATATTACTCAGGTGAGCGATTCAGTGTCATCATGACCCTCTTGTTTACTATGAAAACATAGGACACTGTGCTTATTTACCTCCAATACCCGGTTACAAATGCTTTTTGAAGTGAATTTGAATGGAAATAAGGCCTAAAAAAAATTCTTTGTTTCCGGTAACATGCTAAAAATTTTTAGGGTAGGTAGGTCGGAAACTTTTTTTTTGTTTTTTGGAATTTTTTTTTATTAAGGGAGACTTTTCGGAAATTATTTTTGTGTCAAAAAATGAATGTAAATAAAGGGGTAATGCCTTCAGAGCATCAGTAAGTTGATTTCTAACATCACTGGATATGTTTAAAGCATAAAAAGTGCAGTTTTGCAACTTTTTGTTAAAAAATTGAAAAAAAATATTCTCCAAGGCCATAAAAACATTTAGGGTCGGGCCAAAAATTTAGGGTAGGTCGGGAGACCGGAAACAAACAATTTTGTTTTTTATGCCTAATTGTAAAATTAAGTAATTCTCATAGGTTTCCCAAACATAATCTGTCACCAACTAATTTTCTAAGCCTTCTTAAGAAATATAGCAATAATTTCCTGATATCTAATTGTTTTGTTGTTGTATGATCTTGAGGTCAATGCCTTTAATTTATTGGTTATAAACATATCAGCCTAACAGGAGGAGATAATATCTCCAAAAGAATGATGCTGGAAAAAAGGAATTTTTTTGCATATTTGTCGTCATGGGAGTAAAATAAAGTCATTACATGATTTTGGGGTTACAGACGGGTAATAACCTTTTCACGTTCAAGTAGATTCAAGTATAGAAGATATTGGTTGAATTGCTTATATGTATATATGATAAGTAAAGAAAGAAGAAATTTCAATGTTACAGCAAAAAAAATGCCTTGATATGATAAGAAAAATATTACATTAGATTGTGCCTCTTTACGTAGAAATGATTAAACTTGCTGAATAAAAATGATAAAATACTCAGCAGAGTTTTGTATTTTATTCAGCTCATTTAATATGAAATGTAATAATCCTATAATCATGCAATAGCCAAATATTCTAGTTGTCTTTCCCATTATGGTTACATAAAGCTGCATTTTAAGCTTTGAGTGTTATTCCAGAACCACACCAACAAAGGGAGGGGCTTGTACAGAGTGGATCTGCTGGAAACCTACCAGGACAGGATCAGTCCTCACAGATTGAGCGGTCTATCAGTGCTGGTACATTGAGTGTGCCAAGTGGAGAATTGGAAGTATCTAGCAGAGGTAAGATCTTGGAAACACCAAAAGTCTTGCATATCACCTCTGTCAGTTTGAACCCTGCTCAAGTATTGATAGTGGAAATCTCCGTTTTCGTTCGATGAAGGTCAGTGATTCTACCTTTCTGCCCTCACAACCTGTAATAATGCTCAGAGTTCTTCCTCTAACATTCAAATCTGTCAGTGTGACTCAAAACCCAACACAAAAGATTGCTTTCTAACAGCAATCTGGAAAGTCGACATACAGTACCAGTGTGTCTCAAACCCCAGTGAAGAACTATGTATTGCGGTGTGGTAAGGGGTATGTGCTCCATGGCAATTTGATAAAAGGCATTGTGTTAAATATTATTCATCATCCATCTTGCGATTGAATAATTTCCTTGATAAAATCTAGGCCAAGTTCGAAAATGGGTCATCTTGGTTCAAAAACTAGGTCACTAAGTCAATCAAAGACAAACCTTGTATATGCGATAGAGGTTGTATTTTTCAATTAATCTTCATGAATTTTGGTCAAAAACTAGGTCACTAGGTTAAATCAAAGAGAAACCTTGTGTATGCAATAGAGGCTGTATTTTTCAATTGATCTTCATGAAATTTGGTCGGAATGATTGACTTGCTGAAATCTAAATCATGAATGAATATGGGTTATCTGAGGTCAAAAACTAGGTCGCTAATCTTGTGTATGTGATACTGTTTTTTTTTCAATTGACTTTCATGAAATTTGGTCAGAATGATTGCCTTGAGGAAATCTAGGTCAAGTTTGAATAAGGGTCACCATGGATCAAAAACTAGGTCACTATTTCAAATCAAAGAAAAACCTTGTGTATGCGTTGGAGCCTATATTTTTCAATTGGTCCTCGTGAAATTTGATCAGAGTGATTGCCTTGATGAAATCTTGATCGAGTTAGAATATGGGTCATCTGGAGTCAAAAAGTAGGTCAATAGGTAAAATAAAAAAAAATCCATTTGTATGCGATAGTGACTGTATTCTTCAATTGATCTTCATGAAATTTTGTCAGAATGATTGCCTTTATAAAATCTAGGTCAGTTTTTAATATGGGTCATCTGGAGTAAAAAAAGTAGGTCACTAGGTCATATTGAAGGAAATACTTGTTTCAACTCAGGAGACTACATTTTTGGTCCAATCTTAATGAAAATTGGCCAGAATATTTGTTTCCGTGAAATCACTAGGTCGAACATGTTTACATTGTTATGGTATGTTTCTCAGGTGAGCGACCAAGGGTCATCTTGGCCCTCTTGTTTAAGATACAGCCTTGAAATTTGGATGACATGTACAGTACTCAGGCAAGCGAATCAGGATCATCATGACCTTCTTGTTTAAGTTCATTAGTATATGTAAGGTACCATATAAGTTTTTAATGCTGAATTCTTTGTACATGTACATTTTACTTTTGTTGTTGTTACTTTACAGCAACACTTCCAGAACATCTGATACTGCAAATAGCAGAAGATCTTAAAGAGCAGGTTAATGATATGGGAATTGAGCTCTTATTTTCCAATGCTCAATTGGCGCAGTATGAACGTGAGATCCCTGATACTAAACAGAGGACTGTAAGAATATTACAAGACTGGCAGACAAATCTTGATGATAAAGGAAGGGTATGTTTGACATGTATTTCCTGAATACTGTAAAATCATTTAATTTCGTGGTCATGAAATTTCGTGGTTTTGGTCAAAACGGCAATTTCGTGGGGATATAAATTCGTGGATTTCAACTTTTGAACATAAAATGAATGGGAATTTTATTTGTTCGTTGGGATTAAATTTCGTGGATTGACTTAACAACAAAATCCACGAAAATTAGTCCCACATGAAAATTAATGATTTCACAGTACGTTTTATTTGATTTTTAGCATAACTATACAAAGTATATGGAGATCTCTCCTACTCATCTTGGTGTCAGTGTTCGGGTCCACAGCTTGATGCACTTCAGTGACTCCAGTGATAGCTCTAGTTTCTGTAGATCTGCCCATATCACTACCCAGAATTGATTTAGTTGAGCATGCTGTCTCCTGTAACAGCTCTTGTTAATTTTGTTGTGAGAGGTTTATTATTTCTTAAGCTTTTCATTTTACTTTGGTCAAAGGTTATAAACTTAACATTGGAGACCAGTCCGCCCGCTTAGATCAGTAGGTAGAGCATTTGTCTATGGATTGCGGGGTTGTGAGTTCGATCCTTAGGTGGGGGATAATTGATGTTCTCCGTGGCTATTTGATAAACGACATTGTGTCTGAAATCATTAGTCCTCCACCTCTGATTCATGTGGGGAAGTTGGCAGTTACTTGCGGAGAACGTGTTTGTACTGGTACAGAATCCAGGAACAGTGGTTAGGTTAACTACTGCCATTACATGACTGAAATACTGTTGTAAAAAGGCGTTAAACCCAAAACAAACAAACAAAATTGGAAACTAGTCTCAAAACTCAAGCAGCTGATTGGTTATTTTGAAATCCTTTTTGAAATTGATAAATGAAAAGTAGGGGTGTCACGATATGCCTGAAGCGTACTACGATATATTGCAATACATTATTATGTATTGCAATATGTACCACAATATATTCCTTCTTGAACTAAAGCTATGACCTGAGATTTTTTTACTACTGTAAAACCTTTATACACTGCCATTCTCTTGAAATAAGTTGTTGAAAGTTAACATAAGCTTAAACAAATATCACTCTCAAGGTTTTATAACTTATAAGGGTTTCATGACTAGAACTAGAAACTAGAAAATAATTAACATAAGGCATTTATATGTGTACAAGTCAGTTACATGAAAGTTATTGCATGTACTATACTGCACTGCTCAGCATGTTTAGTTCATGATTGTTTCTACAACTTATTTTTAGGGTATGACCATGTGCCCAACTTTGGGTTTCGCTCTCAGATACTGACAGTCGATATGCATTTAAAAGTTAAATGTCCCGTCGCTGTGTTTTACAGTACCACTGCATAATGGACAGATTACAATATCATTGACTATTTTCTTTGTCTGCAGGTCGAATTCCAACCCAAAATAAGACCTAAGATTTTTCTCTTTGCCTTTTAGTTTGCTATAATTCTAAAGTCAGCACCTCTGTCTGCCATGTTGTTTATATTTGATAATTGTCATAGAAAGATTCATGCGGTAATCAACTGCTGTAAGCACCTGCATGACCCGGAATGCTTATCTATTCGATTAAATTTTTGGAACTTATATTTCAATCGAGCAGACCATGAAAAAAAAAAGGCAATTCGCGAAACACATTTGAAAAAGAAAAAATGTGAGGAAATACTGTAGAAAACCGGTACGTTGGGTGCTTATTATGGTGCAATACAGTTTTTACAACATATTGCAATATACCGGTATACCGGTTTATCGTGACACCCCTAATAAAAAGGCTACATTCAGAGACTGGTTTCCAAACTCATTTTAATATCCTCATGGCCTAGAAGTACTCTTTAGTAGGCATATTCAGTATTTAGAGGTATTTTCCTTTTAGTTTTATGGTAAGGCTACCATTGTTTGTTCTTATATTGATATACAGCCAAACCTGTAATAACACCCACCAAAAGGTACAAAAGAATATGGCTGCTTAAGACAGGTGGGTGCTTAAGGCTGGTGGGTGCTTAAGACAGGTGGGTGCTTAAGACAGGTGGGTGCTTAAGACAAGTGGGTGCTTTAGACAGGTGGGTGCTTAAGACAGGTGGGTGCTTTAGACAGGTGGGTGCTTTAGACAGGTGGGTGCTTAAGACAGGTGGGTGCTAAAGACAGGTGGGTGCTTTAGACAGGTGGGTGCTTTAGACAGGTGGGTGCTTAAGACAGGTGGGTGCTTTAGACAGGTGGGTGCTTAAGGCAGGTGGGTGCTAAAGACAGGTTGGTGCTTAAGACAGGTGGCTGCTTAAGACAGGTGGGTGCTTTAGACAGGTGGGTGCTTAAGACAGGTGGGTGCTTAAGACAGGTGGGTGCTTTAGACAGGTGGGTGCTTAAGACAGGTGGGTGCTTAAGACAGGTGGGTGCTTAAGACAGGTGGGTGCTTTAGACAGGTGGGTGCTTAAGACAGATGGGCGCTTTAGACAGGTGGGTGCTTAAGACAGGTAGAAATCAGAATGTAAGTTTGAGAAGTTAGCTTACTGGCTGTTTAAGGCAATTGACTGTATATATTATATTTGGCCACTAAGACAGGTTCAACAGCAAAAGACAGTTTTGTTAAGCCTACAGTAATAGTGAGTTTGAAATCTGTGTAGGATAAGAATATTTACTAATACTTCACACTTCATTATCTCTCATGAACAGAGTCAATCAAAACTGAGTCTGCTGTTATTTTTGCTTGGTTGCAATTTGCTTCCAAAAGATCTTTTCACAGATTTTTATTATTTATTTTTTATATAATTTCAGATTACACCCACACTATTGTATGTACTTAACAAACTTGGTTTAAAAAATGCTTCACAAGCAGTGAAAAGATGGATAGATAGCATTAATACTGATCAAGGTATGTGTTCAGTTTTATTCCATTTCTGGCTCAAATAAAGAAAACGTTATGGACAGTTGTCCTACTGACTCCATTGGTGTCAGCCTTTGCATTGTCCTTCGTTTCACCTCTTATTACTCAATGGACTAGCTTTAAACTTTTTGACATCATTTTTAACTTAGAATTTTACCTTAAGATAGGCACCTCAGCCTCGGAATAGCCCAGCATGCTTTTTCCCTTGACAACACTCAGTGCTTGTGCTGCCAATCGGCATTATCGCCAAATGGCGATTATTTTACGAAAATGTCTGAAAAATTCCAAAATGTTGAGAGAAATTGACTATTATTTTATAAGCATTATGGTTTGTTGTTCACTGGATTAGACTTGGTTTCTGTAGATGATGCTGCACACGCTTCAAGCACAGTGATATACAGAAACAAAAGTTTACTTAGCCTTTTTGAATGGCTTTATTATTTTCAAAATTACCTTGATAAATACAATATTGTTTAACCCTTAGCCTGCTGGTGGCACAAGTGATATTGCCTTTGTGACCAGTGCAGACCAAGATCAGCCTGCATATCCGTGCAGTCTGATCATGGTCTGCACTGTTTGCCATTCAGTCAGTATCTTTTTGGTAAGCACCCCTTTTAACAGTTAATGGTACTGTCCAAATTGAAAGATGGACAAGTTCATTATAGAAATTTAGCAGGGTAAGGGTTAAATGAACTGTAAAGGTTAGATAGAATGTGACTTTAGTTTTATATATTATATGATAATTTTCCAGTGGAAGCAGTCTGTTGTTAAACTTTGAAGTTTTTATTAGCTCATCTGATTTTTTGAGAAAAAAAATGATGAGTTATTGTCATCACTTGGTCGGCGTCGGTGTCGGCGTTGCCTAGTTAAGTTTTATGTTTAGGTCAGCTTTTCTACTAAACTATCAAAGCTATTGCTTTGAAACTTGCAACACTTGTTCACCATCATAAGCTGACCCTGTACAGCAAGAAACATAACTCCATCCTGCTTTTTGCAAGATTTATGGCCCCTTTTGTACTTAGAAAATATCAGATTTCTTGGTTAAGTTTTATGTTTAGGTCAAATTTTCTACTAAACTATCAAAGCTATTGCTTTAAAACTTGCAACTGTTTTTTACCATCATAAGCTGACCCTGTACATCAAGAAACATAACTCCATCCTGCTTTTTGCAAGAATAACTGCCCCCTTTTGGACTTAGAAAATCAGATTTCTTGGTTAAGTTTTATGTTTAGGTCAGCTTTTCTCCTAAACTATCAAAGCTATTGCTTTAAAACTTGCAACACTTGTTCACCATCATAAGCTGACCCTGTACAGCAAGAAACATAACTCCCTCCTGCTTTTTGCTGTATTTATTGCCCCTTATTGACTTAGAAAATATCAGATTTCTTGGTTAAGTTTTATGTTTAGGTCAACTTTTTCTCTTAAACTATCAAAGGTATTGCTTTGAAACTTGCAAAACTTGTTCACCATCATAAGCTGACCCAGTACATCAAGAAACATAACTCCATCCTGCTTTTTGCAATAATTATTGCCCCTTTTGGACTTAGAAAATCAGTTTTCTTGGTTGAGTATTATGTTTAAGTCAGCTTTTCTCATAAACTATCAAAGCTATTGCTTTAAAACTTGCAACAGTTTTTCACCATCATAAGCGTACACTGTACGTCAAGAAACGTAACTCTTTCCTGCTTTTTGCAAGAATGATGGCCCTTTTTAGACTTAGAAAATCATGGATAGGACAGTATTTCAGGGTATTATAAAAAAAAAATCAGATGAGCGTCAGCACCCGCAAGGCGGTGCTCTTGTTTTCATTACTAATTCCTTTAAAAAAACACTTAATTGTTGTTATCTTCATTGCTAATTACTGTTTATTAAATTTTGAAGATGTGATATGCATACCGGTAGTAAAAATGTTATTCCTTATTTTTACTATCTTTTACATTTTAGCTATTCCACAGCAAAATATGGCAGGCTTTGAGCCATCGGGTCCACCTGGGGATTCAGAAAATGTCTGTGTTAGCAGTAAGTGTTAAACTGTAAAAGTTTTATGTAATGCCACACATCTAAGAAGATGTGTTGTTTTTGCACACTGCCAGTCCTTTGGTCAAAAGACCATGTGATTTGCACTCATCCATTGAAGAATGCTTAGGTCTGAAGTTGTCAGACTTCACAATATGATTATCTGTGTTCAGAAGAAGACCCTGACGTGTTGTTTTTGGAGCCATATGTAGATATCAAGGTCGCAGAGACTTGAAAATGTTTCTGCTTAATAACTGAAGATCCCTTAGCTCTGTTGCCATCAAACTTTATAGAATGATTGTCTGCGGTCAGAAGATGACTCTTATGGGGTCATTTGGTCAAAGGTCAAAATAATGTTGAGAATGATACTGTTTCTGCTCATAACTTAACAACCCTAAAGCCTACAATTTTTAAACTTATATAGCCAATAGATGATTCTTATTGTTTAAAAGGTCAAAAGTCACAGTGATGTTGAAACTGAAAAATGTTTCTGGTCTATAAATGGAGCTGTACTGGCTCATCCTGGTCTGCACTGGTTGCAAAGGAGGAATCAGTTGCTGCCAGCAGGCAGAAGATTTAAAAGTGTCTTTATTAGGGGTGACTATTGAGGCCAATTTTGACTATTGCAATACTATTGATATTGCTTAAAAACTATTGCGATACTATTCTATTGCAGGTTACTATTGCGATACTATTGCAATAGTAATCGGCCATCATATTTTATACAGTAAAGCTACCAACTGGCATTGTTACACAGTGTAAGAGACGGCACTGTTTATAATTGCTGTTAACACACATTGAGATGTTTGTATAACTGAAACGGACAGAAATAATTCTAATATTAAATATTTCTTGCCTTCCTTGGCTTTGGAACAATAAGTAAAACAGTAAACCTATGCAAGGTATACTCAAACGAATCGGCCATTTTGTTGCGAATGTCAACATGTTTACATGTAATAACCCAAAGCATCGAAAAAGACGAAAATTAACGGATCGGATTAAGGTGTACCAGCACTAAATGAAGGGCCCTACCGAACAGTTTGTTGTATAATACAAGTGGCCTTCTTTCTCCATGTCCATAGTACATTTTCTCATCTAAAATTAACAGGTTATTTAAACATATTTAATCAAAGTTTCTAAGAAACTAAATTTATTGATTATCTCCCAGACTTCTCAGTCCTTTATGGTAGTTTAATTCTGTGAGGGTAATTATTGTAATGGAGACGTAAACATTTTCCGAGGCGCAAATGAAAGCTGGCTGTGTTTCTTGGTTTATAAATTATAAATCATTTCTGTATTTACTAAAATTTCAAAACTGTCGAAACTATCGATTGTTGAAGGAACTATCGGCGATTGTTATTGGATCATGACTTTTCTATCGATGCATGCTATCGGGACACTTAGTATCGCAATGCATCGATAGTTCGATGTATCGTTACACCCCTAGTCTTTATATTTGAAAACTTCTAAAACCTTACAAAATTAATTTAAAATTCTTTTTATTGTAATAACTTTCTGATTTTTGGAAAACTTTACAAAAATCTTTAGGTGTGCCACTTTAAATGTGCGCATTTGTCAAGAAATCTTGAAACAATTACCGGTATTAAATTTGTATTATTTTTGTCATATTCTAAAATGGATTTCTCTGTTTACTGACTCTTACACTAGAATGATGTCGCGTTAACATGCAGTGACGTCAATGTTTTTGTTGCAATGAAGGAAGAGCGCTACTATATTTTGGTTTCTGTTTTAGATTAAGGGAATATTAGAATCGAAATTATTACGTCCGACATATAACTGCACATTGTGCATAAATAAGTGTTAAAACACTCTTGTACTATAAATAATTTCTTAAAATGTAGATATTGGATGATAATCCTTATAAAAATTTGCATTGATTTTGCACCAATTCTTACGACTTCCAGTGTAATAATTGCAGTGATAAATTTGCTTCAAAGTTTAAACTGAGTCTGTGATAAAATTAATCATCAATGATAGAACAAACACAAAAGGAGTCAATCTCATAGTCATTGTAGAAAAGGATATCTTTGCAAAGAATAAAATTGTTGTATATTTATATAGAAATAATGGATAAATTGACTAAAAAGTGAAGTCCACCTGGACAGTCATAACACTTGAGCATGGCATGCTAGCTTCTAGGATCATTAGATGTCTGTCTTCAATCTGTCCGATGTCCCTCCCTCTGTTGTTCATCATACACAATTTCTTTAAGAAATATCACCTCCAAAACCACTGAGCCATTTTCAACCAATCTTAACAGGAATGTTTCTTTGGTAGTCCCCTTTTAGATTCCTTCAGTTCTTCTTTGTCTGTGCAGAATTCTTGTTGGCATGGCGACCAAAATGAAAATCTTTTAGTCTTCTTTTCAGAAACTACTGACACAAGTTTAAAATAGTTTCATAGAAATGTTTCTGAAGTAACTTTTGATCAAATATGTTCAAATTATTATGTTTTCTTAAAAGAAAGGCCACCAGGGGCCAGGGCTAGTTTTTGTGTGGAGCACATGTCCATATGTCCCGAAATCTAGTGTGTGTAACTCCTTCTGCACTATTTATATTAGTCTGATGACTTTAAAGGGGATGGAATGTTTTCTGTGACTATTTTCACTGCAGTTATGGCCCTTTGATAATTTTTGCTATATAGAGGATGGCACAGTATGTAGGGGCATCTATGTCCTATGGACACAATTCTAGTTTTTACTGGTACATCTAATTTCTTGTGTTTCTTGATATTGGCTATAAGTATCATGTCATCATCCCCCTGCCCATTACACCCTCCCTCCCCACTTTCTTTGTTTACTTTTTAGCTCACCTGAGCCAAAGGCTCATGGTGAGCTATTGTGACCGCTCAATGTCCGTTGTGCGTCGTGTATCCGTCAGCATTTTCTAAAATAATCTTCTTCTTGACAACCACTGGGCAGAATTACACCAAACTTCACAGGAATGATCCTTGGGTGGTCCCCTTTCAAAATTATTCAAAGAATTGAATTCCATGCAGAACTCTGGTTGCCATGGCCACCAAAAGGAAAAACTTTAAAAATCTTCTTCTCAAAAACCAGAAGCCCTAGAGCTTAGATATTTGGTATGAAGTATTGCCTAGTGGACCTCTAGCAAATTTGTTCAAATTATGACCCCGGGGTCAAAATTGACCCCGCCCCAGGGGTCACTTGATTTTACATAGGAAAATTTTAAAAAATCTTATTCTCAAAAACCAGAAGCCCTAGAGCTTAGATATTTGACTTGTAGCATTGCCTAGTGGATCTCTACTAAAATTGTTCAAATCATGACCCCGGGGTCAAAATTGACCCAGCCCCAGGGGTCACTTGATTTTACATAGGAAAATCTTCAAAAATTTTCTAAAAATAAACCAGAAGGCCTAGGGCTTAGATATTTCACATGTAGCATTGCCTAGTGGACGTCTACAAAATTTATTCAAACCATGACCCCTGGGGTCAAATTGACCCCGCCCCAGGGGTCACTTTATTTTACATAGGAAAATCTTCAAAAAATTTCTAAAAATAAACCAGAAGGCCTAGAGCTTAGATATTTCACTTGTAGCATTGCCTAGTGGACCTCTACAAAATTTGTTCAAATTATGACCCCCGGGGTCAAAATTGACCCCGCCCCAGGGGTCACTTGATTTTACATAGGAAAATCTTCAAAAAATTTCTAAAAATAAACCAGAAGGCCTAGATCTTAGATATTTGACATGTAGCATTGCTTAGTAGACTTCTACAAAATTTGTTCAAATCATGACCCCTGGGGTCAAATTGACCCTGCCCATGGGGTTACTTGATGTACATAGAAAAATCTTCAAAATTTTCTAAAAATAAACCAGAAGGCCTAGAGCTTATATATTTGACATGTAGCATTGCTTAGTGGACCTCTACAAAATTTGTTCAAATTTTGACCCCGCCCCAGGGGTTACTTGATTGTACATAGGGAAATCTTCATAAATTTGCTAAAAATAAACCAGAAGGCTTAGATCTTAGATATTTGATATGTAACATTGCCTAGTAGACTTCTACAAACTTTGTTCAAATCATGACATCCGGAGTAAAATAAGCCCTGCCCCAGGGGTTACTTGATTGTACATCGGAAAATTTTCCAAAAAATTTCTAAAAATCATCAGTTTGACATTTGAAACATATAGCTCATATTACTCAGGTGAGCGATCCAGGGCCATCATCACCCTCTTGTCTTGATATGTGTCTAAGTATTCTGTGTCATTGTTCCACTCCCTCCTCTGCCCCTTCCCCCTGCAACAAACACACACAAACACAAAATGTTGTTAACCTTCCATATTTGTTTTTGGAAACTTTATAAAACTTCCTTCTGTAAAACACAGGCCCCATCTCCAGATAATTTCACAGATAAATGTCTCTCTTCCCCCCGGGGGAGACATATTGTTTTTGCCCTGTCTGTCCATACGACACACTTCATTTCTGATCAATAACTGGAGAACCATTTGATCTAGAACCTTCAAACTTCATAGGGTTGTAGGGCTGCTGGAGTAGACGACCCCTATTGTTTTTTGGTCACTCTGTCAAAGGTCAAGGTCACAGGGGCCTGAACATTGAAAACCATTTCCGATCAATAACTAGAGAATCACATGACCAAGAATGTTGAAACTTCATAGGATGATTGGTTATGTAGAGTAGATGACCCATATTGTTTTTGGGGTCACTCCGTCAAAGGTCAAGGTCACAGGGGCCTGAACATTGAAAACCATTTCAGATCAGTAACTTAAGAACCACTTGACCCAGAATGTTGAAACTTAATAGGTTGATTGGTCATGTAGAGTAGATGACCCCTATATTTTTTGGGGTCACTCCGTCAAAGGTCAAGGTCATTTCCGGAAAATAACATGAGAACCACTTGACCCAGAATGTTGAAACTTAATAGGATGATTGAAAATGCAGAGTAGATGACCCCTATTGATTTGGGGTCAGTCTATTAAAGGTCAAGGTCAAAGGGGCCTGGTCATGTAAAATCATTTCCGGAAAATAACTTGAGAACCACTTGACCTAGAATGTTGAAACTTAATAGGATGATTTTACATGCAGAGTAGATGACCCCTATTTATTTTGGGGTCACTTGATCAAAGGTCAAGGTCACAGGAGCCTGAACAGTGACTTGAGAACCACTAGGCCAAGAGTGTTGAAACTTAGCGGGATGACTGGACATGCCAAGAAGATGATCCCTATTGCAGCCAACCATCAGTGTCTCTTTTTGACTTTTGTTCCTGACCCCTATTGACTTCTTGCCTGTAGCACTTTGCAGTTGGGGAGACATGCGCTTTTTTACAAAAGCAATTTCTAGTTTCCTTGTGTGATCCCTTACCAGGACTGTTCAACCAAGCTGTGAAACTCGGGTGAGTGATCTAGAAACATCATAGCCCTCCTGTTTAAAGTTTGGATTAAGTGAATAACATGTTTCTTTATTTTAGTGAGACATGCTCAAAACGTTGCAGAGCAGATACCACCACAACAACATTTGGAAAATGTACAGGTGGTAGAAAATCTTCAGCAGCTACACATTAGTCCAAACCAGCTGGCAGAAAACAGATGTTTGTATGTGAATGGTGAAGCTGTTTATAGGGTAGGAGAGCAGATTGTTATTAACCCAGGAGTAAGCCGACAACTTCAGCCAATGGTAATACCAGGTCAGGGTGAAGGTCAAATATTACCTGGACAACAAGGGCAAGGTACTGCAGTGGGTAATCCAGCTAGGGTGTCTGGACCGGTTCTTCAAGGTCAAGGTCGGCAAAGTGAAGGGTTAACTGCACCACCACCTCTGAAGCAGTACAGAATGAACAGAGATCCTAGAGGTACCTACATGTATATATAGAGCTTTTCATTTTGGACAGTTTTTTGTGCCTTTCAGTTGATTACTGAAATAAAATATAATTATAAAAGATTATCATCTGATAAACTCATATTATCAAACTGTGAAAATATCAAATTATAATTTCATTATATTTGTTGATCTACACTTCATCACAAAATATGTAAAATAGAAATAACCAGAATTAAAAAAAAAAAAGACGCAGAGGTACTTTTAATATCTTAAACAATATAAAGATAAATTTCCCACCATGTTTTTAAATGTTAATAATAGATCTATAAATCTCATAGAACTATTCGAGTTTTACCAACATAAACATTGTGATGTCGAGCCTGATCTTTCTTGTACCATTGTGCTTGTAAAATGGATAAAATTTTATTTACACCAGTGAAAAGACCTCCCTCATGAAATTATTTTTTCTGAATATTTCTGAAACATTTCTGAACATAAGACTGAACCCTGTCTGAACATTTTAAAGCAGTCTGAAACTTTCTGAACAGGGACTTTATGTTATAAACATTTATGATTTTTTGTGAACTTGTACTGAAATGTAACGGAAAGATTCAGAAATGAATTCAGATAGTTTCAGAAGATGATTTTTTCTGAACTTTTACTAAATTGTTTCTGAATCTGTTTCCATGCTGGTCGCAAACCCACTATGTTGGTTTTGTCATGGCGCGGCTCAATTATTATTTCCTTTGGTGATTACTGATTAATCACCATGTTTTTAAGCTGCAGCAAATTTCCCGCTAGCACAAGCATATTAGAATTGTGGGTATTAATCTGCCTCGTGTCATAAAACACACTCGAGTTTCACGACTTCTTAACACTGCAAATAAAGACTGCTAACTATGAAACCACTGAGTAAAGCCTTCACAAAAATGACCCACTCTACAGTTTTTTTGTGACAGAAGGGAAAAACAAAACACTTTAACCCAGTTGCTAGTTATAATTTCAAAATTGTTTTCAGGTTGGTGTGTGATCATCAATAATGAAAAATTCCATGTAGATCGCGGAGATAGGGAAAGCAAAGAAATGCCCCCAAGGAATGGCACAGAAAGGGATGCAGGTATTACAAAGTTAACACTATTTAGATTTGTTGTGTACTTAATATAGTGCTTCTTTTTATTCAGAGATTAATATTTACAAGGTTTCTGAAACCTCAAGCCTTTTGAAGGTAATTCCGCATTTTTGAAAAATCACAAGTAATGGTGTGATACCATTTTTCCATAAGTGTGATCGAATAATGCCCAGATTCGGCATATGGAAATATAAGCCAAGCCATGAATTAATGGCATCCCTTGTATTAATTTATAAAGGCGGCAACATTTCTGCCTTTCTGAATATTAAATATATGAACAAAAATTTTGACACTTGAAAAAATCAGATTGAAATTAGCAGATCTCTTCAGTCATGAGCAAGAATCTCAAAAATTAGCACATGGACCTATACATTTTATTTTAACTAAATGAAAGATGGTAAGTGAGTTTACAACTTAGAGTAGTTACATTTAAATCTGCAGTGTAGTATTTTTTCTGTACACAAAAATGTCATCAGACTGTGATTCCCATTGACTCTTATTAATAATACTTGACAGAGATACATTTGTATTATATTTTTCAAATCGGTCTAGCAAAAAGTCAAGCACATGACCTTGTTATTAGCCCACAATCATCAGATGGTGGGCTATTCAAATCACTTTGCGTCTGTGGTCCGTCGTCAGTCCGTCCGTTAACAATTTCTCGTTATCGCATCTCCTCAGAAACTACTGGGAGGATTTTGACCAAACTGTGTCAGAATGATGTATTCATACCCTAGTTGTGTCCCTCTGAAAATCAGACTGGTTCAACAATATTTGAATGAGTTATGGCCCTTTGTTTATTTTTATAAGTTACATAGATTTATATAGGGAAAAACTTTGAAAATCTTCTTGTCCAAAACCACAGGGCCTAAGGCTTAGATGGATGGATGGATGGATGGATGGATGGATGGGTGGGTGGGTGGATAGGTGGGTGGGTATTAGGTAGGTAGGTGGGTGGTTGGGTAGGTAGGTAGCATTATGTAGCGATCCTCTACCAAGTTTGTCCAAATTATTTCCCTAGGGTAAAATATGGTCCTGCCCCGGGGGTCACATGGTCTTTATAGACTTATATAGGGAAAAAATCTTCTTGTCCAAAACCACAAAGCCTAGGGCTTTGATATTTGTAATGTAGCATCATCTAGTAGTTCTCTACCGAGTTTGTTCAAATTATTCCCCTAGGGTCAAATATGGCCCCGCCCCGGGGGTCACATTGTTTATATAGACTTATATCTAGGGAAAAACTTTAAAAATCTTCTTGTCCATAACCTACAACATTCATATTTGGACCACATGTATAGTTTGAGTGGCTAGATGAACATTGACATGAGTTCACCTTGATCTTGACCTAGTGACCTACTTTCACATTTCTGTAGCTACAGCCTTCAGATTTGGACCACATGCCTAGGTTTGTGTACCAAAATAAACTTTGACCTTGACATTGACCTAGTGACCTACTTCCACATTTTTGAAGGTACAGGCTCCAGAATTGGACCACATGCATAGTTTCGTGTTCTGAAATGAAATTTGGCCTTGATTCTGACCCAGTGACCTACTTTCACATTTCTTAAGCTACAGCCTTCAAGTTTGGACCACATGCATAGTTTTGTGTACAGAAATGAACTTTGACCTTGAAATTGGCCTAGTGACCTACTTTTACATTTCTCAAACTACAGGCTTCAAATTTGGACCTCACGTATTGTCACCTTAGTGCAAAAAGTGGATAACTGCAATGACTTAAAGATGGACTTACTCACTTTTTGCGCTAAAGAGATGGCATAGTTTTGTGTTCGGTATTGGAATTTGACCTTGATTTTTACCTAGTACCTACTTTCACAGCCCGCCCGCTTAGCTCAGTAGGTAGAGTGTTGGTCTACGGATTGCGGGGCCACGAGTTCGATCCTCGGGCGGGGCGTATGTTCTCCATGACTATTTGATAAACGACATTGTGTCTTAAATCATTAGTCCTCCACCTCTGAACATGTGGAGAAGTTGGCAGTTACTTGCTGAGAACAGGTTTGTACTGGTACCGAATACAGGAACACTGGTTAGGTTAACTGCCCGCCGTTATATGACTGAAATACTGTTGAAAAACGGCGTTAAACCCAAATCAAACAAACTTTCACATTTGATGATTTCTCAAGCTAGAGCCTTCAAATTTGAAGCTTTTGTGTACTGAAATGAACTGTGACCTTGATTTTGAACTAGTCTTGAAATTTGGAACATTCAAATATGGCTCAATGGTGGGCGCCAAGATCACTGTGTGATCTCTTGTTTTAATTGATGCAATTTTCTGAGTATATCTTGATGTTTTTAAATTAATTTTGTGGTTTAATCAAATTCTATGTTGTACAAAATATTTTATTTGAACATCAAAAACTACCATAAAAAGTGGTTTTGCTACACACTACAGATGTATCTTAAATGTTTTTCTCCCATTTCTTTTAAGGTAAGTTCAACTACATGTAACACGTAGAGATCAGATTACTACAAAAATGTTCAGTGCAATCAGATGTCCGGCATAGTTGATAAAAAAACTGAAAATGAAAAATATTAATTTTTGTAATTTTTATTGGTGATCTTCCTTTCTTCTTTCAGCGAGTTTGGAGCATATGTTTAACAAACTTGGATTTATTGTGCAAAGACACAACAACTTATCCAATACACAGATGATGAACGTTTTGATAGATGCTGCCCATAATGTTGATCATACTTGTTTTGATTGTTTTGTTTGTTGTATTCTGACACATGGTGTGTTGGGTCATTTGTATGGATCCAATGGCGTCCTTATTTCCATCCAGGACCTGACATCAACGTTCCAGGCTAATCGTTGTCCTACGCTGGCTGGAAAACCAAAACTCTTTTTCTTACAAGCCTGTCAGGGTAGAGATAAAATGGAAGGTAAGTAACAGATAGAGTGTACTTAATTATCACCCGCTGAAGTTGACCTTACATTGCAGTATTAATTGTCAGTCTGTGCAAGTATCTTTGTGTTATCAGCTGTTGTTTCCGAGGATATGATAATAAATGAAGGTTAAGAAAATCCTTTAAGAAATCATGAAATAAGGGAAGAAACGAAATAATGACTACATTCCACTGCAAGCTGAAAGTATCACATGGTTGATAGGATCACATTGTATGATTAACTATCTTTCGTAAATATTGAGTGCTTTTTATGCCCCCACTTTGGGGTGGGGGTGAGGGGCATATAGATTTGCCCTTGTCCGTCCGTCCATCCTTCAGAGAATGTTGTGTCGCGCCTAGCTCCAAAAGTATTTGACGTAGAATCACAAAACTTTACAGGAATGTTGGTTAGCATGTGTAGTTGTGCACCTGGGGTTTCGCGTCCGGATTCATTCAGTCGTGTAGGAGTTATGGCCCCTGACTTTGTAAAAATTGGTCATTTTAGTGTTGTGTCGCGCCTAGCTCCAAAAGTATTTGACGTAGAGTCACAAAACTTTACAGGAATGTTGGTCAGCATGTGTAGTTGTGCACCTGGGGTTTCGCGTCCAGATTCATTCAGTCATGTAGGAGTTATGGCCCCTGACTTAGTAAAAAATTGGTCATTTTAATGTTGTGTCGCGCGTAGCTCCAAAAGTATTTGACCTAGAGTCACCAAAGTTTACAGGAATGTTGGTCAGCATGTACAGTTGTGCACCTGGGGTTTTGCGTTTGATCTGTGTCCTTTGTCATGTAGTGGGGGCATCTGTGTCCCATGGACACTTTTCTAGTTTCTCTTTGCATTAAATTAGATTCATACGGTTACAGTTCACTTAAAGGGCAGTATTTAGCTCGACCATTCAGAGAATAGCACACCAGAGTATCTATTTCACCTTCGGCATCACATATTGGTTGATGTTTTTTGTGCAAAGTCAAATCTCAGTAACCATTGCATTATGTATTAGATTGAAATTTTATACAAGACTCCCTAGTCATCAAACCTACTGAAATATCCAAGTTAGATCATTCTTGATTTTAATTTAAATAAAGGATAATTTTCAAATTGGAATATTCAGTTAAAGTTTTGCATGCAACTTAGTTTCAAGTCATATCTAAGTTACAGCATTGAAACTTCACTTAGTGCTTCCTTGTCACCCATCCTCAAACATGTTAAATATAATATTATACCAAGTTAGATCATTATATCGCAGGCTTAGCGCAAAGCGGTTGTAACTTTCATGAAATAAAGAAGGAGTTACAACCGTTTTGCGCTAAGCCCGCGATATGTCCCACATGTAGTGGTTGAGACATTGATTTAGTGTCGTCTCTCCGTCTGTCTTTTATAAAGTTTGTCCACATAACTCCTCTGATGCCACTGGGCAGATTTACACCAAACTTTATATGAGTGATCAAGCCTAGTTGTGCATGTCGTCAGCATTTTCCAGTTCAATGATTTTCAGCAGAGTTATGTTACTTGGTTCATCAAATTTTATGATGTTTTGGCCACTTCACTTATATTATTGGACGGATTACACCTGACCTCACAGGAATAATCAGTGCCAAGCCTCATTTTGCATGTTATGGCATTTTTGGGTTTAATGATTTTCAGCAGAGTTATGGCCCTTCATTTGTCTTATTTTACCTATTCCGGGCAACTGCTCTGATACCACCAGGAGTTACACCAAACTTCAGAAAAGTGATCATTGCCATAGATACCTAGTTGTGCATGTTATCGGCATGTTTTAGTTCAGTGTTTCTTAACAGAGTTACATGTGTTGCCCTTGATTTATCAAATTTTATGATGTTTAAGCCACTTCTTTTATGTAATGGGACGAACTTCCACCAAACATTACATGAATGGTCATTGCCAAGTATCATTATGCATATTATGGGCATGTTCTGCTTCAGTGATTTTCAACAGAGTTATGGCCCTTGATTTGTCATATGTTACAATGTTTACACTAGTATCATCTTTTATATACAGTTAGGCTCAGGAGTGATTAGTGTGTAGTATAGCATGTTCTGATTTAATGGTTTTCAGGGAAGTCATGCGCCTTAATTTGTCAAACTGATCTGTGCTACTTCTCCTATAACACTGTTTGGAATTCCACCAAACATTTTGTAACTCTACTTTGAATGTTCACACAATTATGCCCCTTTTTTCGACTGGGAATAGATTGAAACTTCACACACTTGTTATCTGTGATGATCTGACATGCATTGAATAGGGTTCATAACTCTGTTTTGCATTTTTGCAAAGTCATGCCACTTTTTCAACTTTCATATTCATTCAATTGACAAGGCTGTTGAAAAGTCGAACATTGCTGTCCTCTGACAGCTCTTGTTTAGTTATTCATGTTTCTTGATATTGTCTCTTTATGTCTGGTCATCTGCATTCAAACCAGGGTTGGCATAAAAGTGGGAAATACTAGTTTTTACAAGGACAGCGGGAAATACAGGAAAATAGTGGGAAATACAGGTATTTCCCAGGAAAAAAAGTGGGAAATAGTTGGGAAAAGTCAACATCTCGTTGTATGAGCAGAAACTTAAACAAATGTAATTCAGTTAACATGAAATATTTCTCCCAATTAAAAACAAATAATATAAATATTCTTTTTAAGCACTAAATGTACTAAAATCAAGTCCTAAATTTTTATTTCAATTGTTTTTTTTTCTTTTTTGTTTACCAAAAATGCCTATTACTATTGAGAATCAGAGCATCACATTGTGATGCCTAATTATACAGTATTAACACCTTTTCACAATAACTGGGACTAATACTCTTTTCACACTATGTTGGCCCCTCAGTTGTCATAATCAGTTACCTGTACAATGTATAGGTAATCTATTAGCCTGAAGCTGTATTTGTCTGACTGGTAATACAATGCTTAATCTAGCTTCAGCTCTGCTGATTTCTAATCATGGTCACTAATCGTGGTCTGACGGTATCTCACTCATATCACATAACCAGTTAGATTTTGTAAGTGAAAGGGTAAACATGAAGAGGTTCAAGCCAAAGGATCCAGTTTGGGATTTTTACGATGTTTTTGAAGATGGTTCTAAAAAGACTGTGACTTGTAAAGACTGTAAGACAGTTGTAAGTGGCAAGAGTGACCGTTTAAGAGCACATACAGCAAAATGTAATGGACCAATTGAGTGTTCCACTCCTAGCCAGTCAGACCATGCATGTATTGAACTAGCATACATTTGTTTACTTCTAATTTATCGATGTGACTAAAATGTTTGCAAATTTATTGAATTAATTTATATTAAAAAGTAAATTTTCATGCCAAAAATTTTCAAATATTGAGTATTTCCCACTTTTGTGAAATTTGGATCATTTTCCGGGACGGGAATTACCGGGAAATACCTGTGGTAATTCCCGCCCCCGGGAAATACTTGCCAACCCTGATTCAAACCTACATTACACAACACATCCCCACATTACCCTCTCCCATCAAGTATCAAAAAAGAACTTTTTCCCTTTTGGTTCCTAATGCTTCTTGATTTTGTGTATTCACATACTGTCCCCCCACACACATAGTCCCCCCCACCCCAACACACACAAACATATTTTTCTTAATTTCTTGTGTTTCTTGGTATTGTCTCTTATTATCCCATCCCACCCAAATAACACCACTCCCACTCATTTCCCATCCTTTGATCATGTTGATATGTTTTCTCACTTTCTTGTGTTTCTCAGTATTGTTTCTCAATCAACCAACCCCCTACTCTCACCAAACATTCCACACTAAAAATAACCCCCTTACAGAATGTGCTCATTCTTTGTGGAGAGCTTTCATGTCTGCTGACAACTCTTCTTATATATTTTGAATATCCACAGGTGGGGCAATTCAGCAGGATGGACCAACTCCAATTCCTGACAAGAATAATGATATTTCTACAGACCAAGGAGATTCAAAAGAAATGATCCCAAATGAAGCAGATTTTCTGCTTGGCTATGCAACCGTTCCTGGTTACGTGTCATTCAGAAGTAGGAACCATGGATCCTGGTACATTCGAAAGCTTTGTGAACTGTTAGAAAAATATTCCAACAGGTATGGTCATTATATTGTTTACATGTGGTCTAAAGTTCGAGACATAAGACTTAGTATGAATTTCAGTCTTGCAAAACAGGGGCCTGTCTCCTTGGCTGAATGGTTAAGGCTGTCCAAGTTTGAATCTCCTGCCCACCACCTTTGTGCATTCGAGCTCTTCTTCATCTTTAGGGAAAGCAGTCCATATGGATCTGCAGGCTGATCTTGGTCTGCACTGGTCGCAAAGGCAAAACCACTTGCCAACAGCAGGCTAAAGGTTAATGAGCTCTTGTGTCATTTGATGTATGTTGTCCATCTGTTCATTGTCCATCTCTCATTCACAAATTCACTGAGTTACGTTCTACCACACTTTACTGGACTGTTCTCTTGGTGGACTGCTTTCAGATTTTTTTACATCCAGATCATCCATGCCATGGTAACCAACAGGAAAAGTCTTAATCTTCTCAGAAACTGCTTGTCTTAATTAAGAATAACTCCACAGCAATAAGTCACCCTCCATACTGTTACTTAACCAAACCATTACACTGCTAAATTACCATAATGAACTTTTCCATCTTTCTATTTGGACAGTACCATTAAGTGTTAAAAGGGGTGCTTAAAAAAAGATATTGACTGAATAGGGAACTGTGCAGATCTTGATCACACTGCCCGGATGTGCAGACTGGTCAAGATCTACACTGGTCGCAAAGGCAGATACAGTCGTGTCCAGCATGATAAGGGTTAAAACTTTTGTAAAAGAATGGCTGCTGTAGGGTGGGGCTAATTTTCAGTATATGGCTATATGAAGAACTTTCTCTCTGAAACTAATGGTTCGATTTCAAAATAATTTCAACCTCTGATTCATGTTGAGAAGTTGACTACAGGTTTGTACTGGTACAGAATCCAGGAACACAGGTCAAGTTAACTGCCTGCCGTTACATAACTGAAATACTTTTGAAAAGCGGCATTAAGCTCCCTCCCCACCGCCCCCATCCCAAAAAAAATCAAAACAGTGTTCTTTGGGTGACCCTTTACCAAATTTCTTCAAGCCAGGAATTGAAATGCAATAGCCTAAATATTATAATATATGCTCTTTGACCTCATAGTTTTCCTACTTTGAGTATCAATATATTTTTTAGGAATTAAAATACAATTCCTTATTATAGTTAAGTCATTTAGGCTCTTTCGGGCTTGATTTAAAAAGAAGAACTATTTTACAGCTATGACCTGATGAGTATTCTCGTAGAAGTAAACAGAGAGGTTGCCAATGCCAATGCTAGTATGGATGGTGGATTGTATAAACAGATTCCTGCGCCACTCGTTACATTGAGAAAACAGCTGTTCTTCGGGAAATTAAGCCAACCTCCACGTGTGTAGATATAATCCAGACTATGCTTACGTTATTTTACATAAACTGACACTGTGGCAATTTGTCAGTGTATACATCAACTTCGCTGTGATAGCAACATGAAAATGCTTACTAGTAGCTAAAGCCAATCCTTATTTGTTTGATCCTTATTTTAATTCTGTTTCAACTGAAAGGAGTTCGATTCTGAAGGCACTTGGAGATGAAGTGGGACAAAGGTTGCCCAAAATTAATGGTCTAATATGCCTTTCATTAATAGTAAATAATATTGGGTTCTTTAAAAAACAGCTCTAGCACATTAAATGTACTGCAGAGTGTTAGGGTTCCTTGTATAAAAGGAGACGCAGTGTATTTTTTTAGTTATTTACATCAAATCTGAAATTGGTACGAAAGATGCGTATGGTTTGGAATAACATTTTTTCCTTATTACATTACGTTTTGAAGGTAATGGTGTGTTCAACGTGTTAAATGCATAGATTATGTCCATGTTGATATCATGCAATCATTCATAGATTGTTTTTGTGTTTATGTTCTGTTCCTGCATATTTTGCATGCATTTTAGAAATAATACAATGTTTGAAACTTGAAAGAAAAAGAATTCATTTTCATTTGTACAAACATTTGACTTCTAAAAAATTAAAGTTGACGTATGTTCAAAGCTTAATTATTATTAAAGAGATTTTTTAGCAAAATTGTGCTTTAATAGATTTTGCATTGTAAGAGGTCTAGAAGATCTCAGTGCCAGAATAATTTTTGCCACAAAACTAACGGTAGAAATCAACTGCAAACTCCCCGCAGCGATTGCCTCCCCTTGAGCTACATTTAGTTGTCTCGCTGCATAGGAGGTTAAAGCTGCATCAGAACCCTCGAAAAACTTTAATAATACGGACATTTTATGGTAATTGATGTGAGATAAGGAAATGATTCATTGATATGACTCAGACTGCGCTTCTAGTGTTTTGTTGAAGAAAAAGAACAAATTTTGACTTGACCAAATAGACAGAAATGCTTAAGAAGTTATTCTGTATAGTAAATTGAAGCTTAATCATTGTCATTGAACTTACTCAGAGGCAGTCATCGTGATTTATGTAAAACGCTAATTGATGAAGTTTTTTCAGTTGTCGGTAATTGTATATAAAATTGAAGCAAGTCAAAACTTCTAGGCAATATTTATTTATTTATAGAGATACTAATTTGATTTATATGATATATGGAAAAAAACTGTTTTCTGCATAAGTCAAGCAGGAAAACGTTAAGAGAACTTTGTTGTAATTTGTTTGTCATTTTTGTATCATACAGTATTATACGATATTGATATGTGGTAGGTAGATGGACGTGTTATTAAAATTTAAAGAGGACATGACAATGAAACATTCACTTAAAATTAATAGTGTAGTATGACAATATTATTCATTATCCATGTATGTTCCTGAATGTTTTCATTTGGTTGTCCAGTGGATAAAATTGAATTTACAATTTATACTGTCACAGTGTCACTATTCATAGTCACTGAGAGTGAATAAGAAATTAATGCATTAAAACATCATTAAATTCAGTAAATTGCGATACATGTATATTTATATTAGTAAGACGTTTGTTGATTGTGTAAATAAACAAACCTTTCATAATTATGTTACGGCATATGATGATGTTTGAATGTATATTTTATCAAGTTTTTGGCTATATTGATGCAACGTTTGTTATTAAAGCTGAACATGTAAACTAAACATGTGTCTTGTTTTATTAGCTCACCTGTCACATAGTGACAGGGTGAGCTTTTGTGATCGCCCTTCGTCCGTCGTCCGTCCACAATTTCTTGTGAACAAGATAGACCACATTTTGCAAGCAATTTTGATCAAACATGTACAAAACTTGTATTGGCATGATATCTCAGTCCCTTTCAAAAACTGGCCAGTTCCCTTCATGGGTTCTAGAGTTATTGCCCCTTAAAGGGCCAGAATTTGCTATTTTTGTGCGTCAACAATTTCTTGTCTGCACGATAGTGGTTTCATTTATGATTTTATTTTAACCAAACTTGAACACAACTTGTATCACCATAAGATCTTGGTTCCTTTCTTCAACCGGCCAGAAACCATTATGGGTTCCAGAGTTATGGCCCCTGAAGGGCCAAAATTAGCTATTTTGACCTTGTCTGCACAATAGCAGCTTCATTTATGATTTGATTTTTACCAAATTTGCTCACCACTTGTATCACCGTGAGATCTTGGATCCTTTTTTGAACTGGCCAGATTCCTTCATGGGTTCCAGAGTTATGGCCCCTGAAAGGGCCAGAATTAGCTATTTTGACCTTGTCTGCACAATAGCAGCTTCATTTATGATTTGAATTTAACCAAACTTGCACACAACTTGTGTCACTATAAGATCTTGGTTCCCTTCTTGAACTGGCCAGATTCCATTATTTGTTCCAGAGTTATGGCCCCTGAAAGGGCCAAAATTAGCTATTTTGACCTTGTCTGCACAATAGCAGCGTCATTTATGATTTGAATTTAATTAAACTTGCAGAAAACTTGTGTCACCATAAGATCTCAGTTCCTTTCTTGAACCGATCAGATCCCATTATGTATTCCAGAGTTATGGCCCCTAAAGGGCCAAAATTAGCTTTTTTGACCTTGTCTGCACCATAGCAGCTTCATTTATGATTTGATTTTAATCAAACTTGCACAAAACCTGTGTCACCATAAGATCTCGGTTCCTTTCTTGAACTGACCAGATCCCGCAACAGGTTCCGGAGTTATGGCCCCTGAAAGGGCCAAAATTAGCTATTTTGACCTTGTCTGCACAATAGCAGCTTCATTTTTGATTTAAATTTAATCAAACTTGCACAGAACTTGTGCCACCATAAGGTCTTGGTTCCTTTCTTGAATCGGCCAGATCCCCTAATGGGTTCCAGAGTTACGGCCCCTGAAAGGGCCAAAATTAGCTATTTTGACCTTTTCGGCTTAATAGCAGCTTTGTTGTTCCTGTCCTTTGGGCTTCATCAGTCAAAATTTTGCTCGATGTAATCCTTTGGGCATAAAACTACTGGCCTGATTTGAAAATAATTTTATTTGAAGTAACTTTAAGAAAATTTCAACTATATTTTCTCATAATTCTTTTGATTGATCTGGATTATGATTCTTTGATCTTCTTGTCCGTAAGTGCAGTGGTAACAGGTGAGCGATATAGGGCCATTTTGGCCCTCTTGTTAGCTTACCTGTCCCGTAGTGACAAGGTGAGCTTTTTTGATCGTCCGTCGGCGTCAGCCATCCACAATTTCTTGTGAATACAAGAGACAACATTTTGCAACTGATTTTAACCAGACTTCCACATAAGTCGCACCGTTCAACCGGATGTAGTGAATGCCGTTGATCTGCCGACGACAGTACAGTATATACATGTACCTATTTTGGTAAAAGTGAGTATTGGTCTGATTTTACATTTCCCCGCAATATGTTAGCAGAAAGAATTATACAGATTGATTCCCTATTTGAAAAGGACTCTACCGACGAAATCCTGGCGAAAACAGAATATTATCTCAGCGAGATATTGCAGAAAAAAAGTGTGCAAATTTTCTACAAAATGAGTCATTTGATGAATGGGCCTCAAATATTCTTTTTTTATTCACAAACCTGAAATATTCCATGATAAAGTTCAATTATTTTTCTGTAATTATTCGAAACCACAGCTTCCAATTCGCTTTATACTTACTTTTGAAGTTGGTACGCCTTGATTTAGGTAAATACAACTGCCGTTAATATTCATTTGAAATATTGGTACAGATGAATGCAGTTCGATCAGCGGATTGGATAATGTGAACGGCAGTCAAGTAAAAAACTTCTTTGTCTCTTCAACGATTACTATCGGTTTAATGTTTGTTTTTATTGCAGCCTGATTTGGCAGAGAGTTTGTAATGTGCATATTGCATATTTTGTTGTATATTTTGTCTAATCTAAAAAAGCAAGCCTAAAACTATTATAATAAAATTGACATTCAGTGGCATTGAAAACGCAATGCCAACGGAAGATCTTTACTGTGTTTCAAAATCAAGCATATTTATATGTTTTGCAAAGGCTAGGGATATGACTCGTTATCTCCAGACCCATATTTTAGAGATACGACTCTGACGTCTTGGCCGTATCTTCAGCGATAATTTTAATACAAGTGTGATGACAATGATATTTTACTTAGTCGTCTATGATTAAATGGTTTTTCCGTCTGCTACAAATACAAAGAAAAAGAACGTCAATTACTTCATTCTCAGTTAATATTTACCTTTGTTGCACACACCAAGGAAAATACTTATTACAAAAGCGAAGTTCTGGTATGTTTTGTACGTTGCCCGGTTTCTCCACCTAAAAGACATGGGTAGTGGTGAGCTGAAGGATTTTTTGTTTATATGATAGATTATCAAAGTTTATAATCTGAATACAGATTCTACATTTTATTTAAAAAAAACAAAACATAACATGCCTCTTCTAATTAAGTGTAAAGGTATCGATTGTAATGCAGCTATAAAAACATAAGTTTAATGCCTTTTCCGGTAAATTGATGTTTACATATTTATTCCATCTTTTCTGATCATAGAAAACACTTGATCTTACATTTACAGTTTCAAGACTTTAACATGTAAACAAAAGAAAATACACTTGTCTTTTATATTATTAATAAGGCTGAAACTAAATGTAATCATTATTGATTTACAACATGAAAGAATAACGTTTCGCGCGCAAATTAACACTGCAGTGCTGTAACAATGTATATAGAAAAACATGACACAAGTGTGGCATAAACTTCAAAGGCTGAGCTATTTTATAGTTTGATCAATAATGTCGCTAAAGAATAACTTTGTTCGAATTCGCTGTCTGCGAAGTTTTAACTGATCTATATTTTGAAAAATTATGCAGCTGCGATTAGGCATTGGTATTTGACAGTGATTGATTTTTCTTTCAGGTTCACACAGGCTTAAAAAGTGCTTAAATTTGACTACTGTTCTTAAAAAGAGCTTAAAATGAAAATTAGTGCTTAAAAGTGCTTAAATTTAACACCCCTCTTAAAATGTGCTTAAAAAAGTCCTTGAATTGTTTCAAATGTGCTTAAAACTGCTTAGAAATCGTCAAAAAATCTCTGACAAAAAGATGAAACTTTTATATTATGCAGATAAAAAATCGCTATTAATCGCATTCGTTTCAATCACGTTCAAATCATATGGGTTGAACTGTACTGGGGACAAATCCACTATAATTACGACTAGTTCTCTGCTCTGTGCCTTAGTACCAATCGATGCATGGCTTCCAGAAAGTGTGTTTTCAACAAGAAATGGCTAATTTCTTTTCCCTGGGTGATGGACATGGGTGATAAAAGAAAGGCTCGAGGCCGTTTATATGCGAAAGACGTAAACATCGACAGCGCTGAAATCTCATGCAAAGAGCGACAAACATCTGAAAAATGCAGCGACTTCATCCGGACCGATGTCGTTGCACTATTTTTCTAGTAACAGTAGCACTGGGACTGCGACCGCTGAAAATATACAAACAACTCCAGATCTTACAGTGCTTCCTCTACCACCTGCAGCTTCCTGCAGTGACATGAACAATATCAGTGCACCTTAATTTGTACATAAAATACTGTGTTGCAAAACTACGCCTTAAAGTTCTAGACACTATTTTGCATTCTTATTGTTTTGATTTACATGTATGCATATGAAAGGCACTGTAAGTGTTCTTTTGCCACGGGTGAAAAGTATTTAAAAATCAAACTAAAGTGCTTAAAAACTTCTTAAATATTGTCACTCAAAGTCTGTATGAACCAAAGTCACTGATAAGTTAATGTCAAAATGGCCTTGAAATTTAGAATCTTGTCCGCTCAATATCTTGAGAATGCTTGCATTTTTGATTCGTAAATTGTGTGTGAACTCTGTGTCCTCAAATTTTACGCATACATGAAGCTAAACATTGAGTTAACATATTTTCATATTGAGTAAATGAGACAAAGGTCAAGGTCACAGTATAACGAGAAAGGAAATGCGTGTGAGATAGCCCTTAATCGTGTTGCATTTTTTCCCAACATATCAGTCGTTTCCTTCATTTAAACTATGAATATGCATTTGAAATGTTTATGTAAGAGTAATAATATGGAACCATTCAAACAATATTTATGCATTGGAAATGTTTATGTAAGAGTAATAATATGGAACCATTCAAACTATAAATATGCATTGGAAATGTTTATGTAAGAGTAATAATATGGAACCATTCAAACAACAGGGCTCTCGTTTGGCAAAATTTGGGGCCGAATATCGGCCCCATTCCCCCCTCAAAATGGTATGTTTTTTCCCCCCTATTTCAAAAAAATTCCCCCCTCAAGTCCAAGAACATCAGTGCTAAGCACTTTGCAGTTGATTTGTTGGCCTTAAAGTTTTATTGTTTCCAAAAATTCAGTGGCTCAGAGAAAAAATGCAAAGTGTGATGTCTAAATAAGGTCGTTTATATTTGGCAGAATTCATACAGAGTTTATAATTAACAGAATTCAGGTTTGGGTCAGTAAAGTTGAAAAGAATGTTTATATTTGTTTGAATTTCTTTTCGCGTTTGAAATTCCCCCTCAAAAGAATTTTTTTGAAAAATCATGCGAAATTCCCCCCTTGCATGGATCCTGGCCCCAGTCCCAAAAAGCAAACGAGAGCCCTGAACAATATTTATGCATTGAAAATGTTTATGTAAGAGTAATAACATGGAACCATTCAAACTATAAATATGCATTGGAAATGTTTATGTAAGAGTAATAATACGGAACCATTCAAACTATAAATATGCATTGGAAATGTTTATGTAAGAGTAATAATACGGAACCATTCAACTATGAATATGCATTGGAAATGTTTATGTAAGAGTAATACATGTGTAATATGGAACCATTTAAACTATTTATATGCATTGGAAATGTTTATTTTAGAGTAATAATATGGAACCATTTAAACTATGAATATGCATTGAAAATGTTTATGTAGGAGTAATAATATGCACCGTTCCAATTTTAATATGCACGGGAAGTATAACGATATGGAACCATTAAATTCAAAATATGAATATACACGGAAAACAGTTTTGTAAGAAAAATAATATGTCACCATTCAAACTGTGAAATTTTTATATAAGAGAAATAATATGGCACCATTCAAACTATGAAATTTTTATGTAAGGGTAAAAATATGGCACCATTCAAACTATGAATTTTTTATGTAAGGGTAATAATATGGCACCATTTAAACTATGAAATTTTTATGTAAGGGTAATAATGTGGCACCATTCAAACAGAGAAAGTAACCTCAATAACACACCACATAGTCTCAAATATTGGTCAAATATGAGAGCTCATGGTACTTAATATAAGAATGCCACTTAACATGATCATTGTATATATTTTAATCATTTTTTTACATCCACGTGCTTGCTGGTACATGCTTGTCGTATATCTCATCTAAAACGGGTAACGTCCTTTCACGTTTCAAATGAGATTCTTTGAACACATCTATTTCGTTTTCATCTTCAGCAGTACAACTTCGTCTCTTTTGAGTTTTGTTCATTGGCATTCCAATGTCAGTGTAGTACGGATTGAACAGAACTTTATTCTGGTTGTCATACAATTTTGCGTCTTGGGGATCTGCCGCCTCTTCATTATACAGAAAAAGTCCAGGCTCACTGCTCCGCCTTGGTTCACTGTAAAACACAGATATATCTCTGTTCCCTATATCTAACGAAGTCGCACTTTTCTTATATGCATGACTCAATAAGCTTCGCTTCTTCTTCTTTGGTTTAATTGGTTTCAATATTGTATTCTTTTTCAATAATTCGTCTGTCGTATTTATTTCTATCACTGGTTTTAGTATCGGTGGTTTCTGAGCAACTATTTTATAATTAGACTGTCGAACTGTTTCATAATCTCTATCTTGCATCTGTGAACTATTATTTTTTCTGATTTCTCTCGACGTTGTGTTTGTGTCTTTATAACCATCTCTTTCATTATTATCTACTTCTCCTTCAAGTTGTTCATCACATTCATCATTCCGAATACCTTCTGTCGCATTTTCATTATCAACTACATTCCTTACGTCATGGTCAGAATCTCCAAACGTTGTTTCTGAGTGCACATCTGCAAATAAAACTTGCTTCCTTGCTTTTACAGAGCGCATATATACGTCATGATCTTCCATTTCGTTCTTTATTGCTTCTTCGCTTTGCAACTCAGCCAATTTGGCATATGGTAGATTCGTACCGCCTTCACTGTCTTCAGAATCAGCCACCGAGTCCCTTCCGTCTTCGAAAGCTTCGTTGTAATATTCAACCTCGTTGTTAATAGAAAATGAATCTACATTGTGAGTGTTGGTAAGAATAGATCTGAAGGAAAATGAATATCATATGCATTTGATAAAAATCAAGATACAAACTGAAAATCCCATAAACATATATTTGTTCAATATTCTTTGTGTGTGCGTTCATGTTATATCGTCAGTATTAGTGAACGCTTTACAGAAGAATATTACCTTTGGGGCATGAAAAATAACACTCATACGCAGTGATCTCCCTTGACGATACGCTCAAACTGTAGCGGCAAGGGAGATAACTTCGTAGATGTTTGCTACTAAAGTTAATCACATTTAAGCAAGATTGTACGACATTTTTCAGTTTTCGTCTATTCTGTAAGAGACTTTATTGAATTGAAGTAGATCCCTATAGGGAATTTATGTTTTATTACTTGTCTTGAAATTTTACAATTACCTCCCTTTAATATTAAAATACATGTATTTAAAAGATCGGGCTATTTCTTTTGATTTCGATGTAATTTTTAGTTTAACATTTGCATTTGATAGATATTAGAACATTTCAACAGCCTGAAGTTTTAAAACTGTATGTAGGTTCCAAAAACCCTGATTTCTACTCTGTACAACAAAAACAGGTAAAGGGAGGCAATACCTATTTTACAAACTTGCATATATTATATAACGATAACGAATTTTGGCAAAATGTCCAATATTCAGTACAAATCTTTGACAAATAATTCGCTTGTTCTTAGGGAGACAGTGGCGCATTGGTTAGCAGGTTGGACTACAATGCCAGCGGTCTGGGTTCGATTCCTGGCCGCGGCTGATATCCCGAATAGTGTTCGATGCTAGGCGATTTACTTAAATTGGTACTGTTTCCAACAGTATCGGCTTAGACTGGATGCTGGGGAGGTAAATATGACGTCTGCCATGGGCTCGGCTGCAAATAAGTTGTTCCATTTATTCCAGGTCGGGACATTCGTCGACTACCCACGCATATTAAACAAGAAACTTTTTTTTTAACTTTCTTATATTCTAATATTCTTTCCGCATTTATACGTATGAAAATATAACATACATTTACATACAGTGATCACAAATGAGTGTATATGATCAGCTGTTAGTCTTTCAAACAAATCCATCACTTGAAAAAAAAATTGTGATAAACCACCTGTAATGCATCTTCATTTTTCTAGAATTTGATAAAATCATGCATGCGTACTTAACGTCTATGTGATGGCAATAAATGATTCGGTTTTTAAAGCGCATGTATACTGATTACGTTTAAGAACAACGACGTCAGATATGTTTGGTTTTTTGATGTATCATCACTACCTTAAAAAGATATATAACATCACTACCTTAAAAGATATATCATCACTACCTTAAAAGATATATCATCACTACCTAAGAGATATATCATCACTACCTTAAAAAGATATACAACATCACTACCTTAAAGGATATATCATCACTACCTTAAAAGATATATCATCACTACCTTAAAAGATATATCATCACTACCTTAAAAGATATATCGTCACTACCGTAAAAAGATATATCGTCACTACCTTAAAAGATATATCATCACCCTAGCGAAAAAGAAATGTTGATTGCACTGATATCAAGAAAAACATAAAAACACTTTTTACCAAGAAGTGACGCTATGTACAAGTAACGTGCAGGGGCGTACTTCTGGAAAACAATTATAAATGCTTAAGCTAGTAAATAGAAACGGTTTTGTATAAACTGTCCGTCATTCTGACCTTGACCTTTGACTTTTCGGCCTTAAAGTCAACAGACATGCACTGCTCATGGGCAACGATCTTGTCATATTTACAGAACGTATGTCAAGGTTTATGTACTAAGTATCTATGACCTTGACCTGTAACACTCTGACCTCAAAACTGATAGGGATGATGCTTTGTCCATTAGCAATGCACACATTGAGCTTGACAGTCATATGTCAAATCGTTTATATGTTATTTAGCGGTATCAGAATTGCTAAGTTGAAGACGTACGTACAGACATACAGACCGGTGTACAAACAGACGGCCTACACCAGCACATTATAAATTCATAGTATGATAGTGACGTTCATATCCGATATGTGACGTCATTTGTGACGTCAATCGCGTTAAAAGGTTCATTAACGACAATATTTTCAATTCATTCAGGTTTAACACAATTTTTAATGATTTCTGTAATAGGTATTAATATACACGTGTATGTAATAAAACGATAACGAGACTTGCATCGAGCACTATGCAATCGTTCTTTTGCGAAATAACAAATTACGCTCGAAACACGCCTAAAGCTACGCAATATTTCCGCTACCGTGCCGTTTTCATTTCTCGGTACAAATCTAATAACGTCTATTAGTCAATCACAAATGCATATCAATTTACCTTGCTCGTGTTATCTTTTTCTCGAACTCATCCAAATCAGGTCGAAGAAACCTGAAAAATCTGTTGTACTCTTCTTCTTTCTTCCTTCTTACCATCAGACGACGGTGATAAAAAGTAAATGACATTGCAAGGAACAGAAGCAATCCAAATGCAGTGACTAATGAAAATATCCATCCATAAGACGGCTTGCCAGTGACGTCATCGATGTTTCCAGCCATCTGAAGGGTTGAAATTTCTTATATGTAGTATATTTTAATTTTTGGTATCAAAACACAAATATTAGCTTAAGTTCAACTTCTTTCTTATACACGAATCGTCAAAATAAAATCAAACCTGCATATGAATATTTCTATAACATAATAGTATCGTACCTTTTCCTAGTGTAATAAATATCTCTAAGATATTGATTTTGTTTAGAAATATAAACCGGGTTTCACATGAATGACTCCGGAAGCTGGTTCTTATAAGTTATTTAAACGGCTGTTTAAAATGATCAACAAAAGTCTTTTGTAAGTAAATTGTTTTACAGGTAAATAATTTATCAGTAACATATTGTCTGTTGTTGGTGTCTCCTGGATTACCTAGTACGTAATTCAAAACTAGCTGCGGGAACGCAAAGCATAAGGTTTCAGAATAAAAGTTTGCATTGAAATTTGCTTGTATGCCACATTTTATGCATGTTACAGAGAACCTGTATTAAGCACCCAGCTATAAGAAATGCACAATCTGGCTGCAGTTGACAAGTGGTTGTGTAAGACAAGTTAAAAAAGTTAGAACAAAAAAGTCAGTTAGGAAATTTATCTGACTAGCTGCTTTTGACATGTGGCTGCTAAATAAAGATGGCCGCTAAAGCAAGTTCTGAAATGACGTACATTCTGAGTGATATGCAATTAGGTTTAGCAGAGGGATAATCTAGAGATCTTCTGTTATTTCGCTGATATTGTTTTCTTTTGCGATCTTATTGCCGACAAAGTACATCAGATTAGAAGTAATTATATTTAAAAGGTCCTTTTTGATGTTGTCTCAATGTGTCATTGTATGTCTCGGGTGTAAGATATTTCCGTATTTGAGAGCTGCAGTCCTAGACATTTCAGAAATATTTTCAAAATAAATTTCGTGTAATAAATGTTGATTCTACGGAAGCGTGAAAGAACCACCAGACGCTAGTACGTTTTACTATGTTACGGCCGCGGAAATGATATGGAGAAGTAGTTTGTTACTAGTTACCATGGTTACAGACTAATGGGTGTAGTTAAGAATTTCTACATTTCAAAATGCTCGTGTAATGAACGCTTGCAATGTGAAATATTCTCTTTTTTTCCCACTATATTGATTGATTGTTTTTATTATTTCAATGAAAACTGCGGTATTACACTAGAGATGTGTGAATTTAGGATTAATAGAATAAGCGATAACTGTTGGAAACAAAATGTCCCAAGCCTACAAGAGAACTTTTTTTCAGGCCCTCTCGGAAAACTAAACCAGGCGTGGTCAAAATTTATCACCTTGAGAATTGCAAGGTAAAAGTAGACAAATAAGTACAATGTTCCATTACAATTACAAGTATGTGTCATATCTTTACGCTAACCCTGCTTAATTTCTATAATGAATTTGTCCATCTTTCAATTTGGACAGTGCCGTTAACTGTTAGAAGTGATGGTGACCAAAAATATACTGACTGAAAGGCGAACAGTGCAGATCACGATTAGACTGCACATCCGTGATCAAGATCTACACTGGTCACAAAGGCAGAATCAATCGTGTGCAACATGATAATGGATATTAAAGAAATTTCCAATTCTGTATGAAAGTTTAACATTCTTGGCATTAAGTACTATATCCTAAAACAATTGTTAACGTGGGCAAAATCATTCTTATCTTGATAAATTATATTTAAAACCACACGTAAAAGGATTTTAAGAATATCATTTGAAAGTGTATACCTTAGTCAATATCCAAACATTCTACAAAATTCACAATAGAACAGAATTGAATAGTGTAAATTTCCAAACAAAGGGCACTTTTGGAAATAAACTCATAGCATAATGTAAACTATGAAAATAAGCCTGCAGCATATACTTGTTTATTCACAGCAGCAATTAAGAGTCTATAACTTTTTAACAATGGCTAGAAACAGCGATACGGTTGTAGCTATGCTGCGCATTGTTAATCAAAATACAAGTAAACAATTCAATGCTTACCACTGTGTCATTGGCTAACATCGTCTGTCATTCTCAATTTACTGTAGTTTATTTTACCATTTTGTATTGTTCATTTAGACACATTATGAATAATTCGATTCACTTTAAAGAGATAAATGTACATTTTTTGAACAAAATAATAGAACGAATATAATAACAGAGAAACACGTCCTTGCAAAAACGAATGTAAATTCCAACTGAAATCAAAGCATGAATGCGGTTTGGTTTGCTTTTTAGAAAATGTTCAGCTACAGATAAAACGCGATAAAGTGACGGTAATTATTATGATATTGGGTAGCAGGGTACACTTAGATGCGAAAATTTTGGGCACGGATGGTCTTACATGTAGCGAGTCGCAATATTGCACTTCCCTTATGAGCAGAATCAGGGTGGCCATTTTATAAATTGCGTGCATGTTTTGTGCTTTTAATTAATGGCAAGATCAGGATTCTCATACAAGAATAAAGGAAGTTATCAAAACGAAAGGTTTACACCATCCATGAGAAATAGCATGCCAAAATCATCAATTTTGCACTTTCTGAACAGCCTGCAATGATCCCGCTGCAAGAACCATGTCCAATTTTATTGCATTTCTCAATTTAGTAGTCCTTACTGAACGTCAGGATATAAACGGAATGGGGGCCCATCCAGCTCGTTTTTTCACAAAATAGCGAAAATGTTCCCGAGTATCAATCAAAAAGCACAGAACCCTTCCGTGATTTGAATTTTTCCGCGAAAAGGTGTCTCATTGATCATACAAAGCTACCAGCAGTTAGTTTTCCAACTGACATCAGAATTTTACATGTATCGGCTGTATAAATTTTCTAAAGAATTAATAATCATTTTCTCTCGCCTTAATTTACAGACATCCAAAATCACAAAGTTCTATTTATAACAAATATTGACAGGGGCCAAAATTCGAAGTGTACCCTGCTACCTTGGTGTTACTTCATGTGCAGACTTGTCATGTTATCGGCCTGGAACTATAGCTAATTACGTACAACGACGAGCAACATACAGTGATGTCTTTAAAGATGACATCTTAATTGATTGGTCTTCTCTTTGAAATCTAAATCTATCGCCGATGTATAGAATATCAATAAGTTTCTTACTATACAATAATCGCCACATGAATCATATAGGCCGAAAGATTTTTTACCTTTTGTAAAATTATCAACCACATATACATGTAGGTCAAATACAAGGCTTGTCATTTGATATTTCAACTACAACTGATGTACTTGTATAGGTTGTTTCAAATTTTATGAAGTTGTTTCTTTTACCAGTCCTTTTTTGTTAGAAAAAAAAAAACATACTTTTATTGTTTGGCTTCTAAGTATGTGCATAAATATAAACAAGAATTAGTTAAAAACAAAATTCAAGGTATCTTTCCGGCAAATTTCGCAAATTATTTTCCCTACTGTACTGTTCCAAAGCTTTTGCAAATAAGGATCAGTTAACTGTAATGTTATGAAGAAGACAATTGATTTAAGGTAGTGGCTCGGTATTACTAGTGTGATTACGTAGTCTCTTTAAGCAGTTCGTCAGTCTGTACGTCAACGCGCGCAGGACTTTCCGTAACAGGCGGAAAATGCCGAAACCGAACGCGAGGAATACGTAATTTGCCGACCGACTGTCACTGCAGGTCCGCTACCATAAATCAACAATGTAACAAAGTCCTGAAATGTGGTATGTAGATACAAAGTGTCAGTTATGTTTTTCTTTTCTCTCTTGTTTTGTTTTTGGTAGTTGCACCGTAGTTGTTTTGTCTGCATGACTTGCACTTACAGAATGGCGGCTAGATTTGTATCAATCATGCATTCGTAAATGTGTGACTTACGTTACAACACGTGTGTTCGGATCACATTTGGCAACTAATATTTCGCAGATTTGTTCAGAAGTATAGTAGGTACAACACTTATATACTTCAATTGTAACGTCAGCTGGAGCCTCGTAACCGCCTAACTAGTTACCCTCGAGACCGGAAATTCCCATCTGCACTTACAACCAGTGGAAGAATCTGTTTCTTGCATACCATATTCAACAAAGAAGAGCAAAAATAAATTCAAACAAATGATTTTCTTATAGCACTTTTTTCTTATAGTAGCGTATTAACAAAGCGCGGGAACTTTACGTCCGTAAACTGGAAGTAAGTTATGACGTTACAGAGACGAAAACAACGTAAGAGTTCCGGTTTTGTTTTATCATCTACAATGAAACCTTATGTTACTTCCTTAAAATAACGTTTTTTGAATCGAGAAATATGTTATTAGGAACAAAGAGGAACTATCAAGGTATTTATTTTTTTATCCCGTTTTACGAAAAACATTATTATTACTACACACATCTTCTGTACATATGTAGTTCGTTATACGTCATTTACAGCACGAGAGTCATCTTGCACCCCAGGGTGTTTTCCAGCACCGGTGAAATCACCAGAAATCCCCGACTGGTATGCAAGAATATAAGATTCTTTCACTGGTTGTAGGTGCAGATGGAAATTTCCGGTCTCGAGGGTAACTGTTTAGGCGGTTACGAGGCTCCAGCCGAGTAACCGCGTAAACAGTTACCCGAGAGCCGGATATTCCCATCTGCACCTACAGCCAGTGATAGAATCTTTTTCTTGCATACCATATTAAACAAAAAAGAGTAAAATAATTTCAAACAAATGATTTTCTTATAGCACTTTTTTCTTATAGTAGCGTATTAACAAAGCGCGGGAACTTTACGTCCGTAAACAGGAAGTACGTTATGACGTTACAGAGACGAAAACAACGCAAGAGTTCCGGTTTTGTTTTATCATCTGCAATGAAACGTTATGTTATTGCCTTAAAATAACGTTTTTTGAATCGAGAAATATGTTATAAGCAACAAAGAGGAACTATCAAGGTATTTGATTTTTATCCTGTTTTACGAAAAGCATTATTATTACTACACATATCTTCTGTACATATGTAGTTCGTTATACGTCATTTACAGCACGAGAGTCATCTTTCGTGCACCCCGGGGTGTAAGATGGAGTTTTTCAGCACCGGTGAAAGCACTAGAAATCCCCGTCTGGTATGCAAGAATATGATTTCTTGCATACCAGACGGGTATTTCCGGTATTTTTACCGGTGCTGGAAAAATCCATATTACACCCGGTGTAAGATGACTCGTGCTGTAAATGACGTATTACGAACTACATATACGTAGAAGATTTATGTAGTAATTTACATTTTATTTAAAAAACGGAATAAAAATTCAATACCTTGACAGTTCCTATTGGTTCCTGCATGATAGTATATTTCTCGTTTCAAATCACGTTATTTTATAAAAAAAATTCATAACGTTACGCTGCAACTGATAAAACAAAACCGGAACTAAACATTGTTATTTGTTTTAAAACGTCATGACGTCTTTCCTGTTTACGGACGTTGGTTTCCCGCGCTTTGTTTAAATACACTGCTATAAGAAATAGTTCTAAAAAGAAAGCCGTTCGATTGATTTTATTTTTATTCTTGAAATCGGTATGCAAGAAAAAGATTCTGTCACTAGTTATAGGTGCAGGTGGAAATATCCGGCTCTCGGGTAACTGTTTGGGCGGTAACTCGGAAGGGAGCCTCGTTACCGCCTAAACAATTACCCTCGAGGCCTGATATTCCCATCTGCACCTACAACCAGCGAAAGAATCTTATAATCATCATCATGGCGGGATCTTTGTTAAAAAATTGCAGTTCCGTTTGTCTGACCTGTAGACGAATGCGACAGATCAGATTGTCCTAGCTGTAGCAGCTTGACAACAGTTACTGCACATTTGCCAGTCGGTAACAATAAACATTTCTATACAGTATTAATCAATACCGATAGCATTCTTTTTTTCTAGCCATAAAATAAATACAAAATGTGGTTCCATTGATCTGTGCACTCTTTTGTATTTCCTGTGAACCGGAACCTTGTTAGAGATTCATTGCTTCATGATAATACGGAAGTCGGTACGAAACTGATGCGTTTATTTGTTAAGTTAAGTATATATAGTTCCATTAAGAATATTGTGCTTAAGCAAACTAGAGAACGAAACTGATGTGTTAATTGTTCATCGTTATGTCATAATGTAGCAGCTAGGTGGAGTAGTTCCATTAAGAATATTGTACAGCCGAAAATTATTCATCATTTATTTGGATATGTAAATACTCAGCATTCAGCTTCAACTGCCCATGCTTAAGCGAAGTTTTGTCTGTATATTACAAACTCGCAATTTATGACCTTATGATTTTCTTTATATTCTGTTTTTTTATTTATTTTTTATTTTTTTTTTTTTTTTTTTTTTTTGATAATGCTATGATCAGAATATGCAAAGCGTTCCTCTGAAAAAGATCGTGTTGTCATGTTTTAGCACAGCGTTCCTCCAAACAGTTGTCATGTTTCGAAGCAAAAAAAAAATTTTTTTTTTTTTTTCGCGTGAGATTTACCGTATCTGAAAGTATTTCATGTTTACAAATTATATTCAACAACTGTACATACATTTGCAAAGCAACAGTATACATTGTACATCAATCAATATATAATATATATACTATGAAAGAGTGTTTAATAAATCATTGACTCGAGTGTTTTGGCTAAAATGATCTTTATTTAAAACTGAAGTTTGATCAAAATATAAACATTAGAATAACAGATTTTGTTATTAAACTATTTAAAAATGCTAAATCAATAAACAAAAAACATGTCTGTGTCGGGAATCGAACCCTTGTCTCTGCAATAGAAATTTCCCTACCATCCTAACCAATACACCACGCATGAACTCGCACTTAACAACCGTTTATATAAAGTTTTTTTTTTTAATCTTGTTTACCCCCACCCCAATCCATGACAATCGCTTTTCAACTTTGAATGGAGAAATGAGTAGAATGTGCTTCAATATTATATAATTTGTCAGTTACTCAGTAACTAAGTTTCAAAGCTTTAATATTTTCCTGATACCTGAAAGTTTTCTATTATCTTTGTTGTTCGGGTTGGAGGTCAGTCCCCTTAAAACATTCTTAATATATTTGAGCCGTGCCATGAGAAAACCAACATAGTGGGTTTGCGACCAGCATGGATCCATACCAGCCTGCGCATCCACGCAGTCTGGTCAGGATCTGTGCAGTTCGCTAACAGTTTCTCTAATTGCTATAGGCTCTGAAAGTGAACAACATGGATCCTGACCAGACTGTGCAGTCTGGTCTGGATGCATGCTGGTCGCAAACCCACTATGTTGGTTTTGTCATGGCACGGCTCACTTGTTTTACAACCAAGCTGCGATTTCTCATTTAAGTGCTATGACTTAAAGTTTGGGATAAAGAAGCATAGTAACATTGCGCTTTGTTATCAAATAAAAGTAAACAAAACAAATTCAAAGCATACCTGCGTGTCATTGACTACTCCAGAAATATCCAACATACTTTCTCATTCTCATTTTATTGAAACGCCTTCAATAATTCACTATAAATTTTGACTTTCATTTTCAGATATAATTACTTAGATCAAAACAGGCAAAAGTCCGCTTCAAATTAAAATAAAATACAGTTAATGAGAAAACACGTTTGTGCTAAATGCATGTAATTTCTTATTGGAATCGAAGCCCGAGTGTCTGGTTTAGAGATAAGCGGGTGATAAGCAATTCCTTCATTTGTTTACCTGCATTAATACATCAAAGCTACTTTACGTAACAGATAAAATCATTTTAATGAAATAATTGGCTTAAATCAATAATCTAGCACGGAACAGTATGCCGCTTCAAATTAAAATAAAATACAGTTAATGAGAAAACACGTTCGTGCTAAATTAATGTAATTTCTTATTGGAATCGAAGCCCGAGTGTCTGGTTTAGAGATAAGCGGGTGATAAGCAATTCCTTCATTTGTTTACCTGCATTAATACATCAAAGCTACTTTACGTAACAGATAAAATCATTTTAATGAAATAATTGGCTTAAATCAATAATCTAGCACGGAACAGTATGGTATAGGTAGGGAACGATATTTTGTCTTAATTAAAGGGGAGACAACTTCAGCTAACACGTCTAAAGCATTATCGAATTATTGTGGAGTTACTAAGAAAATTGGTTTGGAGCTGATGAATTCAAGCTACTTGCCCAAACTTGGGGTGATTTTTTTAACTTATTCATTTCAACCAAATTCGGCACGACACGTGTACTGATCAATGCTAAAATGAGTTAAAACAAAAGCGGGACCTGATCAATGCTAAAATGAGTTAAACTATTGACTTGTTACGGTGCTGTTACATGTTAGGCGATTGATTTTCATAATGACTTTACTGTTGGTGGATTATATTTATTACAAATTATAGCTGCAATACATTAATGCAAATTGCTTATCTACACGTATACACGTAGCGTAATCAAAATAATACGTCAACCTAGTGATTTGCAGTACGTCAATGGAACGTACATCTTATAGGCCTTATGTGTCTTGCGAAGTTGACAGGTCAAAGAAAAACCTTCAAAATTAATAAAGATTTTGATACAAATACGTTATAAAATACGGCCCGAGATTTTTATTCAGAAGAAAACGGTCGTTTGAAGGTAATTTAAACTTTCTATATTATATTATATAATTTCCGAAGGCGTTCCATTCATTAAGTTCGACCTAAATTTGGTTGATATTTTTCTAGAAACATAAAACATATTAGCCTGTTTGACAGTTAATTAATATTTGACATTTATTGCTTATCAAATCATAATAAACGATTAATGCAACTTTGTGATATCTTAAACCAAACTATGGCGTTAGATCTATTTTCAAAGTGGTTTTATTTTTCATAGGACACATGACACTTCCGCGGATTGTTTTTGAAGGAATGAAATTACCAAGAGTTTCATGATTACAGCTAGACATAAAAAATCATTATAAACAAAAGTGATTCATAAAAGATACCCATGTAAAGGCATAAGCATCATTAACAACGATTTTCCTATTATTGCATGACATAAATTAAATTATGTTATTTACCATTTTTCCAAAACGTAAACACCCTTTACACGTCACTTTATGAAATAGGGTACTTTCTTATAATACAAACTTCAAGTTACGTTAGTTTGATGTAGTACTGTGACGATTACTCGGTTAATCGGATCCGATTCGATTACTAGGTAAAACCGGTTCCCAATTTTGCAAAACCGCTAATCGCTCTCAAACAGTAAGCATCACGAAGGTACTTTATCTTTATAGCTCGATATTTCTTTGACCGGTACATACTGTACCTTTTTATGGCAGTTTTTAACCATGAAACCAATGGTAGGATTAACACAGCTTGCCTGACTTTTAATAATGTAAGATCACTGATCTTATAGTGTTGCAACGTGGGACGGGGTTTTGAGGTGTGTTGCCATGGGGTTATGCTTCTGTTGATGGAAGGACATAGCAAAAACAGTTGCTGTGCGCTTTCATCGATAGTCGCTGGACTGTGTGGTCGGGTGTCATTGGGGGTTGCTTGACGTTGCAACGTATTAAGATACTCTGCCAGTGCTATTGTTGTATAGTTAAAATGTGATATGATATTTGTATAGTCTCTTATAATTCATTTATATGAACGGCCATTTACATGTAGTTTTACTGGTTTTTATATGTATATTTATGTAAATGTAAATGGAAGGGACTCGAATAAACTAATAAACCTACTATACTACAGACCCGCAGTATATGTCCGCTAAAACACATCAACTTGAACATTATCAATAGTCTCGGATTAGCCTGTTGTGATATATCTAAAATAAAATACACCAAAATATGACTTATTATCTAATTACCACACTGCTTGCAAACGATAAAGTCCGTAAGTGCATGATGAAGTCAGCTGCAGGAAGTACCTTGATACAGTCGTCAGGAAAGAAAACAGCATTTCATTTTAAATATGGCGGCCGATTAACCGGTTCGATCCATTTCATACAAATGATAAACCGGTTTCAAATTTTGAAACCGTCCCAGCCCTAATTTGATGATAAGGTCTGTGTATGTAGCATGTGACGTCATGATAAGCTATTTGTATACATCGACAGCGCTTTAAAAGGTATAATGGCTGATTTCTGCCATTTCGTGTTGGCGGGGCGAAAAAAACGACAGCACGAAATAAACAGGCACTAACAAATATTCATACCCGCCAACACGAAAACTCGACAAATAAATATGTCGTGTTTTCGCCCTCTAAGCATCGTGTTTTCGTGTAAAATGTTCGAGTTTTCGTCCCGTCAATACGGCAACACCACATGGTAGAAAGCAGCCACCATACTTTAGTGCACACAGTTTTTCCTGGGGATAGACTTACCTTAGGACGTATTTAGATCAACGGCGTAACGAAAGTTATGCAAAATACGCACGTACGGAATACAAAAAAAAAATCAAAGTACATGTATAGGTATTTTCCGAAAGAATCCTTAGTTTTCCATATGTAATAGTATTGAAAAATGAGCATACAAATTAACCGACCTTTGAAATTTCGCATATTCTTATAAACACTGAATGATTTTTTTCTTTACTTATGTTCTTGTTTATTTTTATTATTTTCGTTTTAACAGCGGTTAAAGACACTGCATCAATAATTAATGGTTCATTCTGAATCATAAATGCCACAGTACCATGTTAGCACACAGACGTTGGCAGAAAATAAAAACAACAAAAAGTATTACTATAAAATTAGAGATGAAAAACAGAACAAGTAAAGGTAAAGAAATAATTTTTCGTGGGGATAACTAGGAGATTTGTTTTGTCTGGGGGTCGACACAGTTTACGTCTAAGCTTATATAATTTTTTCATTTCAAACTCTCTATGTATATCCTGTAAAATAATGTTGTTTTAATCTGTTCAGTATTGATATAAGTCTCTTATAATTCTGTTATAGAATGGCTATATGAATTTATATTATTGATGTAATGTGTTTGTATGTAGATGAGACTATAATAAACAATAAATATTTCTAATCCTTCTCAAACGCATAATGATCATCACCAGCATCAATTAAAGACCTGCTCCAGTCCTACATTTTAACCTTAAATTGTCACTGAAAATGCATGAAAATTCTGACTATATACAGTGATGCCTGTCAAAATAGAGTCTATTTTATATAAAGTTTCTATAGAAAATACCTGTGGTTTTGCGTGCTGAAGTGTGGCGCGTGGCCGTTAACTGTTACCTATTGTAATCATGGGTTGTATACACACAATAGAATTTGAATAGCCGCGGAGCAGGGCTTTAATTAAAAACATTATCATTTTAACAAGACAAAATCTCTATGAATATAAACGACTAAATGCTAAGACCCTAAGATTTTTCGGGGGAGTTCCCCATATTCCCACCAGTGTGGGGGGTGGGGCGTGGAATTCCCACTCTGCCCCCATTTCCGCCCCACGTGTCACTTTATGCATCGCCGTGCGTATCTTTTCCCTGCGGTGAATGGTTTACGTTCACTTCTAGGTAAGAAGGAAAAAGTAACTATTCTTTACAAGTTTATTAGGTGATCAATGCAAACTTTTAACAAGATGTGAAAATATATACCGTCATTTTTAGTAAACGGACGTTTAAAATCCGCGGAAAGTATAGACGTAGAAATGATGTTGACAAAAGACATATCGCTTTAGAAAAGTAATTTTAGGACCAAGCTGATAATAACTGTTCATTTGCCACGTTTTTATTTCAGAAAACTACACTGCCACACAACGCGTCACTTTGGCTCCTAACAACAACAAGCTCCTATTTGAAAACGCGTTGACGATCAATCGATTAAGATTTCAATGATGAATGCTATGGAATGCAAATCAGTGTAAACCCGATACACTCTTTTAGTTTCCTTATACATTCAGCTAAAATTTATGTACACGTCTGCTTTAAGGTAAAAACAATCTAAGAGTCGAGCTTCGATTTTCAGTTAGCAATTATATAGCGTTTTGCACGAAAGCGTTTCTGATTAATGTATTGCATTATTTTTTATTTATTCCGTTAATATTTCAAACGGTTTGGACTTGATCAGAATAATTAAACTTTTATTAGAAAATGAACTAGGAAATTGTATAAGTCCTCAAATAAAATGCGATAAATTATGTTGGATATTCCAGGCGTAATCAACGATACAACGGTAATCGCATAGTCACTTAATGAGATGTAAAACTCAGAGATAGAAAAAAGAACTTTTTTTAAAAAGTTCAGATGTTTAATTCTATGACATGTCTAGATATCGACTGAGCAATTATTGTGCTTTATAAATGTATAGCTGTGTTGCAAAAGCTAGTACTTTAGTTTGGCTGATAACGTTACGCATTAAAATAGCTCAATCTACTCACAGACTTTATATATATATACTGTTATTCTAAAATATGAAACTTTTATTGTCCGTATACCGCCGGTCAATAGTTTTTATGCAATACAACTGGTCAATTCATGAGTTTCCTTAGGGTAGTAAGTTAAATATTTAAAAGTAAAATTTTGAAAATCTCTTTTCTGATGTCATTTTATAAAACACCTATTAGTTTAAACATATTTTATTTCAAACATACACTGACGAGATAAAGAAACGCCTCATTCAAACTCGGTATACAATTTTTCGTTAACCGTGATTCAAAATTAGAAATTTAAAGAACAATTCCATTCGCAAATTAGATGCTTTACAAGAATTTATGGTCAATAAGAAATCATTTCATTGTCGCATTATGCTTAAATCTTGAATTTTAATAGCCCGGTCGGAGAAATTGCATTAGAAAAATCAGTAGCGCGTGTGGCCACCTCTGCTAGCAACCACAGCAGCAAGGCGACGCCTCATAGAGCCGCACCAGTTGCGTAACAGATACCGTGGGATTCTGGCCCACTCCTGGTGCAGCGCTGCTACCAGTTCCCGGACGTTTGCTGGCTGGGGTTGACGTTGGCGTAACCGCCGTCCGAGATAATCCCACGCGTGTTCAATCGGATTGCAGTCCGGTGAACACGCCGGCCAAGGTAAAACATTAATGTTTCTAGCCTGTAAAAAGTCCCTGGTGACGCGTGCAACGTGAGGTCGCGCGTTGTCGTGCTGATAGACTAATCCTTGACGTTGACGGAATAAAGGGACAACTACATGACGTAATATCTGGTCGATGTAACGCCTGGCTGTGAGATTACCTTGGCAAACGACGAGTTGGGACTTAAACCTATGGTTGATTGCTGCCCACACCATTACTCCACCTCCACCGTAACGATTGTGCTCCAAAACGCAATTGTTTGCGTAGCGTTCATGGCGTCGTCTATAGACATGGATACGTCCGTCGGCGTTCCACAAGTTGAAACGCGACTCGTCACTGAACACTACGTTCTGCCAACGCTGGCCGCGATGGTTGCGGGCCCAAATAAGACGTTGTTGACGGTGGCGTAACGTTAGAATTAGACCGCGGTAGGGCCTACGACAGGTAATTCCGCGTTCTCTGAGTCGATTTCTCACTGTATGTCGACTAATTGGACGTCCACGGTTACCTACAACTATACGTGACGTAGATTGTGCCGTCACAAATCTGTCACGTAAATGACGTTGACGTATATAATTATCCTGTCGTATTGACGTTACACGCGGTCTACCTGAACGTGGTCTATCGATAGACGTTCCCGTGTCTCTAACACGTCGAATAAGACGCACAATTGTCGAACGAGAGACGTTAAAACGTCTAGCAACTTGTTCCTGCGTTCGCCCACATTCAAGCATAGCCAAAACCTGAGCGCTCTCTTCAGAATTCAGCCTCGGCATTACGAAAACTAATGTTTTTTTCAGAGAATAGCTGAAAATATGGTTGTGTGTCGTATTACACATGTACATGTGCAAAAATCGTTCAATCAAACCACATGGTTTACATGCACGGACTGCACGAGGAAATCATGACCAGGTACATGAAGTGAACAAATGGCTGAATGAAATCGCGCGAGTTTTTGTTCACTGTGTTTGTCGGTCAGAGTACATGTAGATTTACTACATTTCACAACAATTAAAAGCGTTAGGAAAAAAATAACGCCAAATTTCAATGAGGCGTTTCTTTATCTCGTCAGTATATGTGCATATTACAATTTACAATTTACAATATTGTTATCATACATGCTGAAAAAGGATTAGATCCGAAAGCTAAGCTTATAAAGGTCTTCTCCTATATGGGATAACTTACAGTAAATTTGGCAGTTTGTTTGAAATGTGTTATGGAACAAAAATTTATTTGATATGCATTGAATCGAAAAAATGACATGAAACATTAGTATCAAGTTAGGACAATGTTTTGAAAAAAATCGAGATTAGAAAATAGAAGTTTATTGTAATTAGTAATTATAACATTAAAAAATGAAAGAAATTTTATGCATATTAAGAAGATTCCTTCCGATAATATGCTCTGCATAAACAAATAATAATATAAATAGTGAAGTAAAAGGCGTCCAATAGAAATGAGAGGAAACAGAAATAAATGTATGAGGTTTGGTTTGGATTGATGAAGGTTTGGAGCAAAATGGAAAGTTTCTTAATGTAGTTAAGCTCATGGAAAACGTTTACTTTCCCTAATGTAGTTTTGAACTGCTAGGAATATACTGTTATTGATGTCATCGCTAAGATTCTGGTCACCGTACAGAAGAGTGTGCAGAGTGACAGTGCAGAAGCTGGAGGTTGTTTGAAGGGGTCTTCTACGGATATCGTTGTAAACACCTATTGAATGACTTGCGGATCAATAGTCAAAACTACTGACTCTCTGTCCTTCGGAACCCGGGCGATAGTTTTGACTATTAACCGAAAGTCATTTATTAACTGTATAATATTGACAATTGCAATTATGCAATTTAAGTTATAGATGTTTTAGAGCAAAAAAAAAAAAAAAAAATTACATGTATTTTATATAAACATAGTTGCTAACCGTTAATGTAACAATGAAACCAGTTCCATCATAAAAATTTATATTGACTTCCAAGTTGTCGTCTGAAACAGCAGACGATAATTTATATTCCTATTAATCTCTATAGCTAGGTTCCGGTTTTCACAGGAAATCTCAGATTATGTTACATGAAAAGGCAGAAATGAATGAAAAGGTAATTAATATTTATTTTATGACTAAAATGTCACCGATATTGATTTCACGAACTTACAGACTGAGTGCACATATAAACGTTATTGTTTTGTAATAAATAGGCTACGGGCTGATAAATGTGCGGTTGTCAGGTTGTTACCGTTGGCACAATGTGTCACAATGTCACAGGGTAAGACAAACGGAACTACCACTATTTATAACAGTGAAAAACATATTCGGTTTGACTGAGTCTTTTTCAACAAAAGTTACATGAAAACCGACGTGTTATTGCTACCTTAAATATAGCACAGAATACTTTTATAAGGAAGACTGTATCCCCATTAGTATGAATCCTGAATGACATGTGCAAATCTTGCAGTGTGAAAAAATGTCCCTGGGTTAAAGGGAATCACAGGCGAAATGGAGGATGAAAATTAAAATCCGCTTAATCATTATGAAATGAAACTGCTATTGACAATGCTTAAAGCAATGGTCACATTTACGTTCACGCACGTAGTTGGTCGTAGTTCATTTTAAACGTAGTTTGTCGTACGTTGAAGTACGTGTAAGTACGAACAACTACGTTCAACTACGAGTAAATCGGGTAGGGTTAACTAGGGTATCGCAACGTCTTACCACGAGTTACTACGTTACACTACGTATATACTACGATCGAAGTACGAACAACTACGACAAATTACGATCAACTACGTTGAGCTATGGAAAAGCGTTTAGCCGTAGTGGAGCCCTAGTTGATCGTAGTTGAACCGTACTGTCGATGTGTTTTTCTTGTACTACGATCAAAAACGATACACACTACTGTTAAGTACGATCAAGTACGTTTAACTAAGATCAACTACGTTCAAACTACGGTCACAGTAGGGTCAAAACATCGCAGTTAATCGTAGTCAGATTTTGAACATGTCGAAAAATTATTTGCTTACTACGCACAAATCATAAGTTCGTACTACGATCATTACTACGTTTGACCACGATTATTTACGTGTAACTACGCTTAGTACGATCAACTACGATCAACTACGATCATTCCTTACTACGATTAACTACGTGTAGTGTTACCACGCCAAAAGTAGGTTGACAGTAGATAAGTGCGCAATTTTCATGATTTTGCAGGCCAGGTGGGGAAAACACATTCAAATTTGAAGGTTAAAAATTATACCAACGATCGAGCATTGCTGTGGTGCCTCATGGATTACGTTTTGAATTTCAGTTTGAAAAGTGCGCATGTTCATTTGTTTCCCAAAACCTCACCACGACTAAATCCATTTTTTTGCGACCCGATGAAGACACTACGTACGTTGTGAACAACAATACTCGCTTAGAAGCTTAAAATGTGTTAACTTCCTTCACTAACGTCCGAATGACGCTCTACTTTCGAAGCATATCTCCAGGACGTGTTGTTACACCTTGTCATAGCGACAGTCACTGTTAAATTAGTGGACTATCAGTAGCAGTAAAACGTTCTGTCGGCGAAAATGTTGTGTAACTACATATTAATCAAACTGCACAAAGACGACATGTTTTACATTGCACTATACACAACATGCAGCCTTTGACAGTAAATATTTATGTTATTTTTGAACAGTTCTTAGTGCTTGGTAATTTTACAAAATATTAATCATATCTTTAACGACGCTAACAGAATTTTATTGTTTAATATGAAAGTAAATGGTATCCTATACCTCGGCGACAGATACGTTTTTAAAGAGATTCTGTTTTCTGTAGTGACGAGTAATCAATTAAGATGTTATCATTGCCGACAACGCCTAGGAATGTGATAAGCTATAGTTCCAGGCCAGTAAATTAACAAGGGTACAATCGGAACTAAACCAATACCATAAAACAAGGATGATAGTATCGCCTGTGAGTTATACAGTTCTAATTCTTCCCAAAAGGGTGTTATGACAGAGCAGTTTAACTTGAATCATTTGGTTTAAACATATTTATTAGCGAAATACATTGTTTACAATTGTATACAATTAAACAAATACAAAAATACGCTAAGGATAGGATCGAAAGCCAATGGCTTATATAGACCTTTTCCTGTAGTAAACAGTTACACATTCAGGGTAGTATATAAAATTATCAATATCAATTTTGCATAAATGACATGAAGTACAATTATTAGTTAAGGATGAAGAAAAGTGAAAATAATAAGAGAGTGATATACAAAGAATTGACGAGAATGGGCAGGTGGTTGATATAAAGTATTATTCAAAGCGTTTGGAAGACTCGATGGACTTATAGACTAATTTAAATATTGTAGTGTTCATATCATCTGTTAGGTAGGGATTGCCAAAGAGTAATAAATCAGTAGTGATATCAATATGCGAATCAACTGAATTTAAGCCCTCCAGTAGAATATTTCTCACATCAATGTAGAACGGACATGAGAACAGATAATGAAAATTTGTTTCCTCACTTCCGCATTGGCATTGTGGTGAATTCACAATATTCCTAGCAAACAGATGCGCGTTCAATGCGCTACATTCGGTACGCAAACGGGTATGTAGAATTTGAATATTTCTTGGTCCGAGTAAAAAGTATGAGGGGATTTTTGGTGGCTGATATATATTACTTAAAAGGTTCTTGAATATATACAGGGACGGGGCATTTCTTAATTCGTCAGGTAATAAGTTCCAGGCTCTAATGGTAGACGGAAAGAAAGAGTTATAATACAATGTAGTTTTACTTGCTATGGTGGGAATGCAGTCTGGATGGCGTAAGTTATATCTGGGTTCACTCATTCTTGTAGGGATAAGCGAGTTTAAGTAGTCAGGGACCAGGGAATGCTGAATCTTGTAGAACAATATTAATTTATGAATGTAACGTCTATTTTCGAGAGTTTGCCAGCCTGTTTCAAAATAAAGTTTTTCAAGTGAAACTAATCTGGTTGTACCTGTCACTATTCTTGCGGCTTCAGTCTGAATTTTATCTAATTCTTGTTTTTCATATAAATAGCAGTTGTCAAATACAACATCGCTGTATTCAATAAGAGGTCTTATGAAGGAAAAGTAAATTGTTTCTAATGATTTTCTATCCAGTTTAAATTTGAGTGACCTCATGATGTTAACTCTACCCCATGCCTTGTCCAAGATATAACTAAAATGTGAGTGCCATGTACAATCATTAGCAAGAAACAGTCCTAAATGTTTATGTTCAGATACTTCAGCAATTTGTTGATCTTTCATGACTATCGGCGGATGAACTGGTTTGTTATTTTTCCGAGATATAATCATAGAATTTGTCTTTTTGGCATTAAAAGTAACCAACCACGTTTTGGCCCACAATTCAATTTTCAGCCCGCCCGCTTAGCTCAGTAGGTAAGAGCGTTGGTCTACGGATCGCGGGGTCGCGAGTTCGATCCTCGGGCGGGGCGCATGTTCTCCGTGACTATTTGATAAACGACATTGTGTCTGAAATCATTAGTCCTCCACCTCTGATAATTCATGTGGGGAAGTTGGCAGTTACTTGCGGAGAACAGGTTTGTACTGGTACAGAATCCAGGAACACTGGTTAGGTTAACTGCCCGCCGTTACATGACTGAAATACTGTTGAAAAACGGCGTTAAACCCAAAACAAAAACAAACAAACAAACAATTCAATTTTCTGTAAATCGCTATTAAGAATATTTCCTGCTTGAGTAGGATTGTTGACTAGTATCGAAAGGCTGGTATCATCAGCAAAAAGTCTTATATTTGCTTGAATATCGCGAACAATGTCATTTATATAAATTAAGAATAGAATTGGACCTAAAATAGAACCCTGAGGAACTCCCGCTTCTATTTTCACCGACCTTGATGATTTACTATTAAGTTGCACTTGCTGATGTCTATTCGACAAATAATTTTCAAACCAGGAAAGAACTTTATTTGTCAGTCCAATAGCTTTGAGTTTCAGAAGTAGTCCTTTGTGCCATACTTTATCCAAGGCTTTGCTGATATCACAGAATACAACGCGTAGTTCTTTACCAGAGTCAATAGCTTCGCAAAATTTATGATATAAATATGTCAACTGGTTTGTTGTCGAATCGCGAGGTAAGAATCCAGACTGGTACTCTGTAAGAATATCATTATCAACTAGATGGTTAAAAACGTGTTTATACATAACTCGTTCAAAAACTTTACTCAAAGTACAAAGAAGGGAAATAGGTCTATAATTTGAAACAAGCGATGGGTCATCCGTTTTATAAACAGGACATACATTAGCTAATTTCCACTGAGTGGGAAAAATACCTTCCTCGCGATCGAGAGACTTATTGAAAATGCAGCTTAAAGGAACACTTAATTGAACAGCTCCTTCCCTTAAAATACGGTTATTTATAAGGTCAGGGCCATTGGCTTTTCCAAGTGGTAACGACTGTAGAATTGGAATAATTTCATCAGGTTCAAAATGTATATTAGATAGTTGTGTTCTAACATTATAGTGAGGTGGTTGGGGATCAACTTGAGGGTCAGCGTTAAGTTTTGTTTGAGCAACAAAAAAGTCATTGAATGCATTGGCCTTTTCAACATCATCATACAATGCATCTGAATTAACTTGTAAGGGTGGTATGGAATTAGTATAGCTTGGTGACATAAATGATTTAATGACTGACCACCATGATTTATTACCACGGTTATTCAAAAGAGAGTCAACTTGAAACTTGAATCATTTGCGCTTTCCTGCGTCTGACCGAAACCTTACTTAAGGGGCGTTGACAAAATAAAATGTTCACTCACGGAAGATCAGTTGATCTAACCTCGTTTGAATAATCTAGTATAACAATACCGCTATGGAATCGTCAAATTATCATATTTGATCTATACCTAAGTTCGTCCTATATTCTACAATGCAAAACAAGACATTCGGGCTTCGATTTCAATTGGATACGTTTTAGCGCGGATATGTTTCCACATTTTATTTATTTATTTGATATTGACAACTTTACAGTGAATTGATGTGAATTATTCATTAACGCTTAAAATGAACCACGGAAATTGTAAAATGAGTTAACAGTGATTTTCATTTGTTAAAAATATGAGAAACTATGTTGCATATTTCAGAAGTATCAAATGGCACAGTGGTAAGCTTTCAATTTGTTCTATTTATTTCTACTTTGATAACAATGGGCAACTCAGCTTTGTTCTTTTTTTTTTCTTTGGTCCCTTGTTAAAATTTATACATTAAACACTTAAATATGAAATAGGCGTCTGAATTTAACCCAAAGAGATGGGTATACAATTATTTGAAAATAGATACATTATTTCCTAGCTCAGATGTTGAATTTAAAGCATGTTTTGATGCTGAATGGACTGAGTACCAGTTAGATATTTTTAAATAATATTTTGTTAAACTCATAGCTTTTGGCATGGCCTTGAATAAAACAATGTCCTACTAACTTACTTACTGTTAAGCCGAATATGTTTAAAAAAAAAATATATCTTTGAAAATACCATTTAATGGCATGTAGATTAAAAGAAAACTCAAGTTGACAAATGTTGCCTTTCATTTGAAAGTTGTGATCATACCCTGTCTTTTTGATTTTTAAAATAACAAAATTTAAGCGATGAATTACTGGCAATACAGTCCTGTATGATTTGAGGATAGCATTGAAACATGAGCTTGTAATGTCTTTGTATAGTAGGCTTTCATGTTCACAACGAGAGATCATGTTTTTTTCAAGACCAAAGACAGACAAACGATTCGTAATGAAAACAAACATGTGAACATTATAGCAACACATCTAATCCTTACCCTGCTTAATTTCTATAAAGAACTTGGACATCCGTCTTTCAATTTGGACAGTACCTGTTAAAAGGGGTGCATACCAAAAACATACCGACGGACTGGCGAACTGCAGTTTATGATCGGCCTGCACGGATGTTCAGGTTGATCATGACCTGCACTAGTCGCAGACGCAGAATCAGTCGTGTCCAGCATGATAAGGGTTAAATATCTATCAGTATGCTAAATGATTTATTAATACTGGTGTTATCAGACAAAACTAAATCGGTACAACATATTGTACCCTGTCTATATATGGATAAAGCTGCATTTGATTGGCAACGTAATAACGGTTGGTTGATTTGGCTTAAACGTTGTCCACACTTTTCTGTTCTCAACAAATAACTTACAACTTCTCCAGTAATGTACTTAAGACGTGTTTCTCATATATATATAATGTCGTCACTGGTAATTATTACCAGGGGTCTATATTAGCACCCTCTTACACCTAATGACATATTACTTACAATGTACATTTCTAAATTCAAATGATATACATGTACATGGAATTTGAAATACAAGCAGATTATCATCCTGAAACATCGATTTAGTTGTGAAATACCCGGGAGAAAAAAAAAACAACAAAAAAACATTACCTATTGACATACCTACATGTAGCTGATGAATAATTTACTTACTCAGCAATTCAAACCTCACATTTAGAGCAGACTAGTTGATCATTTTAAGAACGCTTTAAATAATTTATATTCAAACTATCGACCGCAGTCATTCAGGCGATATCATACAAATACTTTTTAAAAAAATATACATCAAAAAGTATATTTCATATGTTACACTGAGCAAAAATGTATTTTATATTGATCACTTGCTCCTCGGCGATGTGGGTTTGAAAACTTGCTAAGGGTATTGAACTCTTTATGTGCGTAACTCGGCCATCCAGCGGGTGGATTACACGGGTGGTCATCCGTGTTTGACACAAAGTTGGAAAAGGCAACTATAGCTGAACAAAATGACAAGATGACCTGTATTGTCTCTACCCATGTCGCCCCACATTAAACATAAAAAGGCATAGATAAATATTTTTGTTCCAGCTTGAATTTCCTAATGAGATATGTCTAGAGTGCTTTGAATATAGCTTTTTTTGGGGGTCACAAATCTAGGTCATACGGCGATTTTTCAGCCTTTGACAGTGAAGGCAGTCCCGAAGTGCCCCTCCGAGCAATATTTCTTCACAGGCGGGCACCTATGAAGAATCATAACCTTCCGTAAGTCAGCTGGTTGACTTCCTTGCATGAAGAATTCCACGCTCCACTCGAGATTTGAACCCACAGCGGTAACGGCCGAGTGATTTAATTTAAGTCTGCTATCATTTTTCACTCGGCCACGGAAACCTGAACTATATGTAGCTGTTAATTATAAACTATAATATTTATTTTATTTGTAGATGTAAGACCTTAAATAAAAAAACAACTTTTCTTCAGGTGACTGGAAACACTGATGACGTCACGGACAAGCCGTCTTATGGTTGGATATTTTCAACAGTCACTGCATTCGGATTGCTTCTGTTTCTTGCAATATCGTTTGCACTTTATCATCGTCGTCTTATGATAAGAAGAAGGAAAGAAAAAGAATACAACAGCTTTTTCAGGTTTCTTCGACCTGATTTGCAAAAATCTGACACAAAGAGAACACGTGCAAGGTAAATATATATAGAAAGAAAGCGTTATATAACCCGAATTTTCTTTGATATTTTTTAACTGAATGGATTTCAAAATTCAAGCAAATAAGGCACCCGTCCTAGATTAATGCCAAAAGTAAGTTTCGAATATTTGGCATGTTCTTATGTATAAATAATTGTAAAAGGAAAGTTGTGACACGTGCTTAGGTGATTACATGGCAGTACTACTTATACACATAATTTATAAACATAGGGTAGTCTGTTAACAAAAGGGAAAGAAACAAATTGTCTACTTTCACACGCTGTACAAATTTGATGTTATTTCAGACAGAGCAAATACCAAGCGCAGAGTGTAATCCGGCCTTGCAAAATATTTCTTCTTTAATTATGAATAAACGTTTCATTTTTTAGGTTGACTATTCAATGAATGAGGGAGCTATCCTACTTGCCCGGGAGAAGTAATTAAGTGGTCGATAAAACAAATCAATTATTTGGTTTGTTACTGACCCTCTACGGAAATATGTAGGGTCAGTATGCTTCGCATCGCACTCTATAAAGTATACTGACCCTACATATTTCCGTAGAGGTTCAGTAACAAACCCAATAATTAATAATATATACCCACCTTCTTGTTTTGTTGTTATGTTATTGAACGAAATCTTCAATGTTACCGATATTAAAGTGGAACTAAGTGAAGTTTTTATGTACGCTATGTATAGATCAGTGTCAGGTCAAGCATATTTATGAAAGTAGTCCGGCAACATACAATACAAAAGGTACAATACGCAATTTGTTTCTGCCTGTTCATACTTACTTGTGAATACAAGCTTATTTTTAAATAGAATTTATATAGGTATGCAATAAGAGGAGTTACTGACCTGGAAAATGTAATATTGTCTACATAACTTTTTTTTCAAGACCGATTACTTTCATATAGACAGAACCTTAAAGGAAATAGAATTGCTTTATCATTTAATCATAATATTTCATATTACGATGTCACGAACTTATGACGTCAAAATTGTTGGTCAGTGTGACTTTTTGACTCAGCCGTAGATGTTTTTTTGTTTTGTTTGGAGGCGTATGGCTTTAGAAAATGATGACTGATCTATGAAGCGACATTATGGACGAGTAAACGAGCCGATTCTCGATAATTCGAAAACAACCTCTGCTGAACCTTTTTTTCGATGTGATAACTTAAGTGTTATTGAATAATATATCTCTTTCAGATCTATTCTTACCAACACACATAACGTAGGTTCATCTTCAGTAAACACAAAAGCTGAATATTACAACGAAGCTTTTGAAGACGAAGAGGAACTCATTAATTACACTGAAGACACTGGAAATGAAACGAAAATATCGTATGCCGAATGGGTAGAGAAAAGAGAAGATGTGGCAGTAGAAAAACAAATGGAAGATCGTGACATATATCTTCGTTCCGTGCAAGCGAGGAGAAAAGTTTTTCTTGCAGATGTGCAATCAGAGAAAATGTTTCGTGACTCTGGTGAATTAAATGTAGCTGATGTCATGCCAGATAAAAGTATATTTAAGGATTATATTGCTGATGAACGGGGTGAAAGATTTGCTGAAAGAAATGTTAAAGCTAAAGCTGGCCATGGAAACACAAAAACGTCTACCCCAGAAAGCGAAAAAAAGTTTATATCACAAATGCAATTTGAAGACAATGAAGATTTTGATCAGCCCAGGCGTCAAATAATTGCTCATAAGCTACCGCTAGTTAGACCATTGATAGACATAACAAGCCCTACAGAGGGAAAACTGAAAAAGGAGACAGCACTGGAACCAATCAAAACAACGAAAAAGAAGCGAAACTTATTGAGTCATGCTTATAAGAAACATGCTATTTCGTTAGATGTAGATAACCGAGATACACCTGTGTTTTACAGTAAGCAAAGGCGGAATAGTGAGCCCGAACTTTTTCTATATAACAAACAGACGGCAGATCCACAGGACGCAAGATTATATGATAACCAGAATAAAATTCTTTTCAACCCGTACCACACTGACATAGAAATGCCAGTGCACAAAAATCAAAAGAGGCTAAGTTGTACTGCTGAAGATGAACAGGAAGTTGATGTGTTTAAACATGAAAAGGTTTATACCCGTTTTTGATGATACTTACAAATAGCATGTACTAGCAAATACTTTGATGCAAAATGGAGATGGAACGAACATGATTATATATAACAATAATATTACATACTCGTTTCTATTCCCCGTTAAGTTACACTGGTACCGGAAACGTCAATATTTTTCCATACACTGACACCTGAATTTCATATCGGGTGCGTGACGTAAATCAGTGTGTTGTTGCACTATTTTTTTTCTATTTAGTTAAGTATTGTCAATCCTATTCAGGCTATTGAACATATTTATGATATTTACATAATATTTATACGTGTAGATGCGTATGTAATAAAAAGGTTATTACCTGTGCATCGGGAAATATGCACTCGTTCTTCAGCGGAAGAATATTGCGCTCCTAAAGTCGCGCAATATTCCCGCTGAAGAACTCGTGCATATTTCCCGATACAAAGCTAATAACCTATAAATATTATATTGGATACGTTTTATTACATTAACATACTTATACAATTGAGCCGCACCATGAAAAAACAAACATAGTGCGTTTGCGACCAGCATGGATCTAGACCAACCTGCGCATCCGCGCAGTCTACACAGGATCCATGCTGTTCGCTAATGGTTTCTCTAATTGCAATAAGGTTTTAAAGTTAACAGTATGAATCCTGACCAGGCTGTGCGGATGCGCATGCTGGTCATGATCAATGCTGGTCGCAAACGCACTATGTTGGTTTTTTCATGGCGCGGCTCATTTGGTTACCGTAATCAGTCATGATCTGCCCGAGTCCGTACTCCTACAAACAGATAGACTAAAGTACTGATACATTTCTAAGCATCCGACATTCCAATGGTTAGCTGTCTCGTACAAATAATTTACTCATCTCACTGATTCACTGATTTTAAAGTCGTTCTACAAAGATTCGATTGGGATTGCAATGAAAACATTAACATTTTTGCGAATGTTTTACATGTTTCGATTCTGTCTGACGTTACGATGTACATAACGTGTTTTTTCTTTAGAGAATGGAAAGAATGTAATTTGATTAATTTTCAAGAACAGTACAGTAATACGGTAAAGTAATGCATACTGTTATTAATTTAAATGGTGTCATGTTCATTTGGCTTATTGACGGTTGCTAGTTCTACCCAGTTACTCACCCGTCGTTTAGATAATGTACCAAAGCGCACCTGGGTGATTTTCCTCAAATCACCATCAAATTGAACAGAGTGGGAAAAAAATCTCACTTTCAATAAACACACATCTGACCTGGATATGTCTCTCAGTGACAAAAACATAGATTTCAGCTACTGACATGTAAAAATGAGCAGCGCCATGAGAAAACCAACATAGTGCGTTTGCGACCAGCATGGATCCAGACCAGCCTGCGCACCCGCGCAGTCTGGTCAGGATTCATGCTGTTCGCAATAGGCTTTCAAAGCCTTTGAAAGCGAACAGCTTGGATCCTTACCAGGCTGCGCGGATGCGCAGGCTGGTCTGGATCCATGCCGGTCGCAAAGCCACTATGTTGGTTTTCTCATGGCGCGGCTCAAATGTCCATTCAAACATTTAGGATTGTAAGTGCAAACAGTCTTAAGATATTTGTGAAATTAGTAAAATGAAGACGGTCATGAAGAGGTTTGAATATCACAAAGACAGGAGGTTTGAATATCACAAACACAGGAATTCTCAAGATGTTCTTCATTTCCAAATAATTATTCTCGCCTTGACTTTTGTCTTCGTCACCTAAAAAATAATATGATTCATCTACAATGCTCAGAATTTAGAAACAGGAATTGGCGAGCTCTTGAGTGCCGTTTTTTCTTTTTTATAAATCACCTAGATTTTGACGTTTGTCTCTTAAACTCGAAAACGACAAGTTTGTGTCTACTACCAAAACCAAAACAAAATTTTATCGCAAGCGTTCTGCGGATGTCTTTATTTTTTTTACTTGTAGCATGTGTAAATGTTTAGTGCTGTTCAACCCGTGGCTAGAGGGCGTAAACGGTAGATGCATTTCCACTACCGTCCATGACCAGGCTCAATTAAACCGTGTCTGCAACATTTTCGTTTTTGTCGTGTTGAACGACCTATGGAGTTTCCAATTTTTCGATTTTACATCGGTAAAATATAGAGCAAACACATTTTCTTTTTGCTGCATAAATATGAAACTGATCCTTTTCTGCACACCAGGCCTGGCGTTTCCGGTGACTTTATCAATGTTGGCACAAGCCACCAGGCATCGAAAATGCCTGATGGATCTCATGACTGACAATTCGTATGTTGATCGTATATTGCTTATGTTAAGTTCGATAGTAATTAAATACCTTGATTATTCCTTCTTCTTTATGGTATAAACAGTTGTTTTATGAAAAAAATAAAACATAACGTTACATTAAAAAGTGATAAAACCAAATTTTTTTAGAACGCTACTACAAGAAAGAATACTGCGATGGAAGAATTTGCTAAGCTTTGTTCATTCTAACATTTGTAAAATTCAGAGCGCAAGAAATTAATCTTCCACTGGATGTAGATGTATATGGCTCACTGGTAACAGTAACCCTCGAACCGGATGTTCATATCTGTATCAACTAATCATGATGAGTCTGCAGTGCTACCCAAGCTATACAAAATTCATATCAACATTCATAAAAATCTAAAATTTTGGCGTTTAAGCCGTAATGATGTATTTATTTTGAAACGAATTTCGAGTGTTCCCATGTTTGTTTTTCAGGCGCGGAGTTAAAGATACTCTGACGGTAAATTGCGTGCGATATACATTTTTTTTTAATCCACATAGCAATTAAAAATTGATAACATATTTACAGCCTTATAAATAATGAAAAAGGTGCGTGTATTTTCTTTTGTTTACAAGTAGAAATCATGCAACGTAAACCGTGTGATGACTGGTTTTGTATAGTGGATTCATGCTGGTCTCAAATGCACTATGTTGGTTTTCTCATGGTGCGGCTCAAATGTAGTTTATCTTACGACGGTCATCGTACTGTACACATTCTTGAAAACTTCCAAGTACCGCCCTTGGTGTGCGTATCTCCTTACTTTCTGACCGCAGCTTGGATGGATGGATGGATGATTAAGTTGATCATTGGCTGACTGGTAGCTACGTTAATAAGAACATGAATAATTTACTGGCTTTATTGACAACTGACAATAGTTGTAGAACACTTACATGCATAAATACTTGAATTTTAAAAGTGTACAGTGCATTTGACAAAAATTGCATACGCATCAGTAATGTTTTTAAGTTTACTTCAACTTTTCTGTACTTTTGCGTGCTGCGAGCTAAAAGGCTATACGTATGAAACGGATCAAAAGAATGTGAAAAAAGGAAAGTCAGCGGACTCCAATTGTAGTAATTTCTGAGAACAGATAAGTGAAACATGAAACCGAGTAAGAAAACGATGAACATAAAATTTGATCTTTTGAAACACGGTTTCCTCAGATACTGTGAAATCATTAATATTCGTGGGCGGATTAATTTTCGTAGATTTCGTGGTCAGTCAATCCACGAAATTTAATCCCAACGAACAAGTAAAATTCCTATTAATTCTATGTTCAAAAGTTGAAATCCACGAATTCTTATCCCCACAAAATTTCTGTTTTGACCAAAACCACGAAATTATATGCCCACGAAATTAAATGATTTTACAACAGTACAATAAAACGAAACTTGAGTTTGTTTTGTTAAAATGATTAATGAGTTTCGTGACAAACTTAATCTAATGAGTGGATCACGTTTGGGCACTTTAGATGAGCACTGTAGGACCACATTCGTAACAGATTTCGTACGTATGCGATCGCATTCGTAACAGGTAAAATATGTTACGAATGTGTTTGTCCAACATGGGGGATGACAGGACAAGCACATATGTATCATGTTGAGTTTTATACTGCAAATGCTCAATGAGTTGGTTGTCATCGCAACATCATTAAATGTCTGCCATAAGCACCACCACAAGTTAGCGTCGTCGTCATCGACGTCGTCATAAAATTATTTGAGCCGCATCATGAGAAAATGGGCCTTCGGGAAACTTCGTGTATTTGCAACCAGTGTGGGCCCAGATCAGCATGCGCATCCACACAGTCTGATCATGGCCCAGAACGTTCGCTGTTATTTCAAAGGAAGCTTATTCTACCTGAATATGAAATTTCCTGACCCTAATTCAGATGCATAAATGCGCAAGTCAGCCTAAAGATAGACTTTTCGGAAATTCACGAAACTGTTCGAAAGCCAATTTTCCCGTGACGTGGCTCAATTTTTATAATAATTTCTGCATCCACTGCCACTACCACTATAATATGATTACAACTTCAGCTACTTCTACTGTAACTTCGACTTTCTGAATTGTAGACCCACATGCTCAGGTCACTGGTCCGAACCCGGTGGCGACATACATTTGTAGCTATCTTTTGTCATCCAGAGCTGTTTCAAGTTGATTGATAATCAGGAAGTTGCTATGTCATGGGACAAATTATATACAACTTTTCATGGACGGAGTCGTTAGCCTTAAGTCTAGGAGGGCCCGACCTTGTGCTGCGAACTAATGTCTATGAGATTTATAGAAAATACACCTTATTTTCTAATCATCCTCACCCCAAAGAGCCTGCCTGTGACGTAATAGGCCTTTTATTATAATCCCGCAATGAAATAGAGGAGTCTGTGCGTTCGTGCAGTTATATATATAGGTTCTTGTCCTTGGTATAATTTGCCCATGCATAGTCAGATTTTCAAATTTTTTGGATACAAATGATCAGCATGGATAGAAGGTGTGTTGCCATCATTATCCTTGTTGCTATATCCAAGATCAAGGTCACAGCTTAGAACTTAGATTTGTTTTGTTATTTTGTTGTAATACATATGTTTGTGCCTGGATCATAACTCGCTTTCGTCATATTTCCAAATACTTTGGTACAAATAACCACCGTTTATTGACAATCTGTAGTGATCATATTACACTTATTACTGCAAAGGTCTCAAATTGTGGCACCCTGTAGAATGCTTTTAATGAATATTATGTATGCTTGTTGGATTCAGAGCGCCTGTTTTCAAGAGTACAGTGCAACCTCTGTAGAGCAACACCCTTTGGAAGATACAAATATTGACTGTTTATTAGAGGTTGTTGTTCTGGAGAGGTAAATTTGATAGTATATTTCAGCTTAGGAAAATTTTGATGATGTTGTTATAGAGAGGTTTTTGCTTAAGAGAGGGCCGCTCTAGAGAGGTTGTACTGTATTTAGATAATACAGTTTAGGATAGTTAATCTTACCATTGATCCTAGTACGGACCAGACCAAGATGATGATAATAATGATGATTATAATTATTATGATGATGATGATGATAATGATGATACAGATGTCAATAACATTAAAATCAGTAAAACAGTACTATCTTTATGTTAGTAACCGACAACTTCCCAGCTTGAAACAGCACCGAGTGGCGAAAATCGCAACTGATGCGAATAGTTTTCACCCGGTCTCGAACGTGTGTCACTCGACACTCTAGTCGATGGTTAGTTCTTCCCATTAATTTCAACTGAAATTTTGAAAATATACCCTGGCTTATATACGAGTTTACACTCATACGTTCGTTTACGGGTCTAGTAAAACGCACCGATAAACGAAAGGTCTTAACTGGGTTGATGAGAGAGACAGTATCTCTGATATCAACCTAACCGAAAACATCCCTCTTATCAGCAAGAGAGCCGTCATGGCCCACTATCGCTAACATGAGTAATACTACAGCATACATGTTATTAAATATGCAATTTTTGCCACTTTAGATGCCATAACTCTAAGACAGATAGCGTGATATGGCTACTCTTCGAGGAAAAAAAAGCAAGATCTTAATGATATATAACTTCAATGCAAGTTTGGTCAAAATCAAATAAAAATGTGATCTTTGTCATGTTCACAATGCTAAAATCAGCAAATTTTGTTATTTCAGGGGCCATAACTCCAGCACAAATGTTGCTATACAGCTGGTTTTCGTAAGGAACGAGATGTTATAGATCTATAACTTCTATACAAGTTTGGTCAAAATGAAATAATAAATATGGGATCTGTTATGTTCACAAGACTAAAATAAGTAAATAATAAATAAAATAATAAAATAAATTTTGCCATTTCAGCCGTAACTCCGAGACAAATGGCGCGATATGGCTGTTTTAAAATGAAGTGAGATCCTATATAAGTTTAGAAAAAATCAAACAATAAATGTAGTCTCCATTATGTTGACAAGGATAAAATCATCAACTTCTGATAGTACAGGGGCTGTAACTTTAAGTCAGATAGATAGTGCAATAGGTTATAATGCAGTAATTCGGTCAAAAATGTGCTTCCGTGGTGAAAGAAGTCCCTAATAAATAGATCAGTCCCTAAGAAAGAAGTCCCTAATACATAGATTCTAATTTTTCCATTTTTCGCGCATTTGCGCGTAAATCGAGGGATGGGGTGGTAGGGGTGGGGGCAAATGGGCATTATTTCACTCGTGGAATGAATTCTACATAAAATAGGACACTTTCATGCTAATATTCGCATGTTTTCGAGTTGTTTACTTGAAAACGAAAGTAGAGTGTTTATTCTGTGGACCGCTTTCTGAATTGCGGCAATATGAGGGTACCTGACTTCAGTTGACTTGCATTTCACTGGCACTATTCAACACCCATTTTTCTTTTCGGTTTCTTGAAGCAGATGTATGGATATCTTGTGGAAAATAGGTCTACGACGGAGAGAAAATCTAGAAACTGTAACAAAATTGTTCTGAATTAGCTGAATTTTATATGAAACAAAGAACAATTTCTTTTATTGATATATAGCCAATACGGTTGTTTTTGAAAGGAACAGAGATCTTATAGAAAAAGAAGTTGTATGCAAGTTGAGTCAAAATAACCACCCAAAAATGTGGTCTTTATCGCGTTTACAAGGCTAAAATCAGTAATTATTGCCATCTCTAGGACCAACACTCCGAGACGAGTAAGGTAATATCGCTGGTTTTCGAAAGGAACCGAAATATGACAGATATATATAAGTTCTGTGCAAGATTTGTCAAAATCAAATAATAAATGTTATCTCTACGGTATTCACAAGTAAATCATGAACGGACGGACGGTCGGATTACGGACGACGTACAAAGGATGATCATTAAAGCTTACTTTATCACTTCGTACAAGTGAGCTAAAACATGTTACAAATGTGTTTCAAATGTAAAAATGCACTTTTTTGTTCATTTTTCCGATTGAAAATGACATGTGACAAATGTGATCAGATGCCACATCAAAAATCGCTATCGATCACATTCGTTTCAAAAATTGATACATTTGTGCTTGATTTCTGTTACATATGCTATCTCATTTGTAACACCTGTTACATAATTATGTGATCGTATTTGTAACACCTGTTACAAATGCGATCTGTTACGAATGTAGCCCTACAGAGCACATACCTTATAATATTACACGCTCCGCTATATTTAACTCTTTTATAATGTTTTTTTTTCTTTCTTTTTTTCTTCTTTTTTTTTTTTTTTTTTTTCTTCTTTAATATAAGCTTTTAAACTCTTATAATGTTATTATTCATGATGGGGTTGTACATGTTTACAAAAAAGGCAAGATGTAGAAAAGTCTATCGGTTTTATATTTCAAAAGAATTAAATACAGGTAATGTTACTCTTGTAAAAATATATGTTATTTTTATCCATTGTTTTTCTCCTGGTATGTTATCATTTGCATTGTCCGTACGGATCATTATTTCTTTTCCATTAGGGGTAAAAATTTGTTTGTTTCCGGTATCCCGACCTACCCTAAATTTTTGGCCGACCCTAAATGTTTTTATGGCCTTGGAGAATATTTTTGTTTCAACTTTTTAACAAAAAGTTGCAACACTTCACTTTTTATGCTTTAAACATGCTCAGTGATGTTAGAAATCAACTTACCGATGCTCTAAAGGCATAGTCCCCTTATTTGTATTCTTTTTTTTTTTTTTTTTTTGACATAAAAATAATTTCCGAAAAGTCTCACTTAATAAAAAAAAATCGAAAAAAAGAAATTCCGACTTACCTAGTACCCTAATTATTTTGAGCATGTTACCGGAAACAAATTTGTTTAGGCCTTATGTAAACCCCAGTGATCCTTTGTCATAACAGAGGAATCACTTTGAATCTATTTGTGTGTACATTATGCCAATGTCTTAAAGAATCTATGGCTTTACAGCATAGTTACGATATTAATATAGAGCCCTTTTCATTATAAACACAATCAATGGCGCTTTACGTAGCGCAAAGGCAGTCACACAAACTATCAATTTGAATGTAAATGCATATTCGCTATCATTAAAATTAACTGCTGTTCGCGCAGTTCTAAATCTTAAACTGGTGAGTTCCTCATATATTATATTTATGGTGCACATAATGCATGATGCTTGTATGTCTAGTTAAATCACCTACAATTATTGTAATTAATATAGTTTAACTATTGTTGCATCGAACTGCCTCTAGTACACTGATATGTCGTACTTTTTAACTCTAGTTCAACCAGCAAGTGAGCGTGGTTCCTCTAGCTTCAAACTCAGCTCAGAAAGGTTAGCAAATATGACCGGGGCAGCGGAATTACCACATTTTAAGTTGTTGTTTTTTATTTGAAGTTATTGTTAATTGTTGTAATTAAAGGGTAGCTGGAACACACGGACCGTTGAAATATGTGTCCGCTCGTGACTTGGAAAATCGTCAAAGATATTAAAAAAGAGTGCTCTTACAGGCGCCGCCATATTAATGTATATATTTCATCTCCAACAAAAAAGGGTATGCAGTATGCTCTACTTTCGTAGCAACTGAAGTACATTAGACCACGCGCATGCGCAGAAACACTTCTAAATTCTATAGTAGATGATCAATCAAGACCGTAAAAGGTGGTACATATCGACTGAACTCGACACAAAGAGTGCCTCGCACTAGACTGGTACCAGTCCTTAGAGTCATAAATGTAAAGCACTTGGCCGCAAAATCAATCCTCTTTGATAGCACTTTCTGAAAAAAATTACAATATCTCTAACCTCTGACTCTAACGTTGAGATGAGCCAAGAGAGAAAATGGTTTTCTTAGAAAATATCAGTGTCAGTATGAAGAAAGAATAAACTTTATTACAGAGAACTTGATCTCAACAGACTTTGTAAGTCTAGCCTCGTACATGCACGCATAGTAATTCTTACACAATGACCATGTGCCGACATGATAATTCATAAGTTTAAAGTGACATTTGGCTGAACCGTTGCCCTACATGTATCATTATATGACTGCAAAGCTTCCCATGTGGCGTACATTAACCTAGATGTCATTGTTGTCTGAGCTATACGTCCTGTATCTACAAATTGGCACGGAACAGGCTTCCGGTCGCCCCAGTTAGATGTTCCTTTTAAATGCACCAGCCTCGCACCATGTATTTTACTAGCAACAATTCCAGTTATAAACACGTCTTCTATATGTAAATATGGCAGAAGTTGTGAAGTCGCAACTATTTTTGGAATAAGATTTTTTGTCAGGGTGTACGACGTTCCTTGGGCATACGGAGGATACCTGTCAAGCGGATACTCCATTAAGTTTACTCCCCACTTTGTTTTAGTCCTTTTCACTTCTAGATGTTCGTCAGTATCGAAAATGTGTCCAAAAATGTTTCCCTTATGATAAGGTTTTTCAAAATTTAATTGTTTCAATAACATTCCGATATTTACAAACACATCTTCATCAGCTTTAAGTACATACGTCACATCTTTACAATACAAATTTATCCATTTGAAAGCATGTAGCAACTTCCTTGTGAGATTTTGATATGAATCAACCACATCTACTTTCAACATATCCTTATACTTCATATTTTCTATGTCAATCATTGCTTCGAAAGTATCGTTACAACATCTTCCAACCACGAAAACCAGTCTAACAATATGTTCTATTTTTAGACCGTGTACGGTTGCAATTCTGTCACGTGATATTGATCCATAAGTTTCCCGGATGGCTTTTCGCATCCTAATATGGTCCGGCTTCGAAGGAACTATGACGATTAAATATGGATTGTCTTTTTCGCAAATATAATTGTTCATGATCAGGAATTTTCCACTGATAGGATTAATTACCTCGTTTGACAATGAGTAATAATTCCTACCTTGGACTTCTTTTTCAATCGGTATTTGTGTACTGTATGACATATGGTACACGGAGAACCACAGTGTTAAAAATCCGTATGTATAATATAAGATTTTGATTAACCTGCATGGAAAAATGATAAATCTTCGCATGCTGAATTATTAAAACGTATAATTTTCATTTTCATAACACTAAAAAAAACCGCTACATTTTGTAAACAAAGTTATCCCGCCGTCCTTTTGTTTCGAATTCGCATATTTATTTACAGTACGTTTGACCATGACATAACAAACGCTTTTTGTTTTGCGTATTAATTCTCCAGAAAGAGCACATTATTTGAACGATGTACATATACCGGAGTCTAATGGTATACTAAATATTTACTTTCCAAATCTTTTTTCATAACATTTCATTTTCACATGATTAAATCCAGCTGTAAGATTAGATCGTTTATTTAGGAATTATGATAAAAAAAACATGCTTAACTACCGCGGCGTATATGTAATATTTATTTGAAACATATATTCTGAATACCTGACTTAAATGTAAGAAATTGTATCAATATTTTAATAATATAAGATTTTTTCACTGGTTGTAGGTGCAGATGGGAATATCCGGCCTCGAGGGTAACTGTTTAGGCGATAACGAGGCTCCCTGCCGAGTTACCGCCTAAACAGTTACCCGAGAGCCGGATATTCCCATCTGCACCTATAACCAGTGACAGAATCTTTTTCTTGCATACCGAGTTCAAGAAATAATAATAAAAATAAAATCAATCAAACGGCTATTTCTTATAGCAGTGTATTTAAACAAAGCGCGGGAAACCAACGTCCGTAAACAGGAAAGGCGTCATAACGTTTCAAAACAAATAACAATGTTTAGTTCTGGTTTTGTTTTGCTGCACCGTAACGTTATGGATTTTTGATAAAATAACGTGATTTGAATCGAGAATTATACTATCAGGAACCAATAGGAACTGTCAAGGTATTGAATTTTTATTCCGTTTTTTAAATAAAATATAAATTACTACATAAATCCTCTACATATATGTAGTTCGTAATGCGTCATTTAAAGCACGAGAGTCATCTTACACCCCGGGGTGTAAGATGGATTTTTCCAGCACCGGTAAAATACCAGAAATCCCCGTCTGGTATGCAAGAATCTATTTTCTACCCAGTGTCTGTTTTTCAAACACATAGTAGAACATTCACTAATTCGGCTGATGTGGAATGTTTTGCATTTTAATATGAAAAATCATGTTTAGTTTCCTTAGACATGGTATTTTTTTTGCAGCCATATAGGCAGCGGGAAAAAGTGTTACCATAGTTATGTGATCTATCAGTTTATTTAAAGGATATTTTAGAATTAACAGGACGATGTAACACTTAGACGTCACGTTAGCATACATTTTGCCCCATACAGACCTAAAAGGAACGCTAACATATAAAATCCGTTCTAATGAAAATATTTTAAAATTGAATTGATATTAAAGAATTGTGTCACGCGTTATTTATACATTCCGAATGGATTATTAGGCGTGCTAGGTGTTTGCGCACCCCTAAATATTATCCAAATGACGTGTAACCTCTTCGCCGTCTTTAACCTTTATTTGAACATAGTCACGAGTACCTTAACCTATTAAATATTAAATAAAGCAAGTTATCTTACTTTGGCTTCTACAATTTATGAAAGCTATTGGTACACTAACCCTTCCTGACTGAAACCCGAATTGTCTCGATTATTGAGAAACAGCGTGTATATGATATGCATTTACCAAAAAAAAAAAAAAAAAAAAAAAAATGTACTACCTTGTGTATAATCTAACTGGTTGCGAAATATTGCAGTTTCTCATGAAAATATATAGAATTATCAATTTTAACGCATTTGATTGATAATATCGTATCAAAAAATCCATATATTTTGAAAAAATAAATGTTTGTAAGTTATTAAAAGTGCCTAAAATGTGATCGAGAGGGTGGGTATTGTAACTATATTTATCCTGTCACTTGCAGTATTTTCGACCCGAAATCAGGGTGCCGTATATCTTTCTTGATATACCGTCAGTTGATCATGTGACCAGTGATATACGGTCAGTTGATCATGTGACCTTATGATCGATATTGTTGTCATAAGAAATTTTGCAACGAAACCATCATCATTGTGTTGGAAATGTTCGAACTAAGAAAATGAGTGGTCAAATAATGAGTTTTTATTAAAAAACGAAGAAGTTATTGCGATTTTGCCGGTAATCACGTCATTATATAAGTGACGTCATTACTAATATGACGTCATTAAAGCGGTTGTCGCACACTTATTTTTGTAAAATAAATTGCCAAATAATGGAAAATGAAGTAATGACAAGATAAATAGAATAATAGGTTAGTGCCTAAGATGGAGAAAGTTTATCTGGCTCGGCTCCGGACGTTATCAGGTTCGCCTTCGGCTCACCCGATAACCTCCTCCACCTCGCCAGATAAACTTTCTCATCTACGGCACTAACCTATTATTCTCTATATTCTGGTAGAAGTCGTCAAAATAAACATTTGGAATAAACATTTACAGCAAGCATTTAATTGCTTTAAAACATAGGAAAACAGACAAAAAGTTAATAGTATTGAAACAATCTTAAAAAAAAATCATTTGCTGATAATAGTTTCAAAGAGAGAGAGAGAGAGAGCGTTCATATACAAGGTTAATCGTATAATGTTTGTTTGGCATACTGTGAAAGCGACATAAGGTCTAAGACAACCCTTAAATGAATGTATTTATGGCTGAAGTAGATGAATCTTTGTCTAATTTCTGGTTTTAAATTATAAGCAAAATTGAAAAACTAGCAGAATTACAGAAATTGCCCAAAAAAACAAAAAACCATAACGGTATACATGAAGTTTTCAAAGCAGTAATGACTTTGACATGAGTAGTGCGAAATGTAAAGTATATATTGATGCCATCAATAAGTTATCATTAGAACTTGACAAAACTGAAAATGTTGTTAAATATGGATCTTTCTGCCAGAAGTAATGGTATAAATAAACTTCGTACATACAGACTTCTGTAGAAGTATTTGTTAAAAATAGTTTGCAATTTCAACCCAAGTTGCGTTGTACATTTGTAGCACCATCACGAACGGGCACCTGGGTAGAACCACCTACCTTCCGTTAGCCAGCTGGATGGCTTCTTCATATGAAGAGTTCAACGCCCCTAGTGTGGTTCGAACCCACATCTTGCACCTGGGTAGAGCCACCTTCTTTCCGTAAGCAAGGTGGATGGTTTCTTTTCATGAAAAATTCAACGCACCAAGTGCGTTTTGAGCCCATATCGGTGAGAGGCAAGTGATTTGAAGCCAGCAACCTTACCCATTCGGCCACGGAGAGCCGCATGTTTTATATTATGTAATGACAATATTGTAAGCCATTTACATCACAGACACTTAATCTAAAACAAGTAATGAGAACTTTATAACATTAGAAAACATGATGTTTATTTTTTTATCTCAGGATTTGTTTGTTTTGGGTTTAACGCCGTTTTTCAACAGTATTTCAGTTATGTAACGGCGGACAGTTAAGGTATAGGTCCAAGTTTCGGAGAAAAAAGTTAGAACATCATCAAATTATACAAAGAAAGCATTGTTTTACATGAAAATTTAACAGCATATAAAACATTTATATTATTCTACAAAACCATTGTCAATTTATTCATGTATGTATTGAATTCCGGAAAGGGACTGCATGAAGAGGCCACACTTCTGGACAATTCAGCGCCTTTAAAAACTCACCATTTTGAAAAAGCTGTTACATGTCTTCGTATTGATGCATTTGCAACATCGTGCGAGTGTTTAAACTTTACATAACTAGGTAAAACATCGTTTTTGACAATTGTTTACATTTATTTCTTTACAAATGACATTCTTATTCAAAGGGGGACAACTCATTAAGAATATTTTAAGTATCCAACTCTGTGGGGCAGAACAGTAAATCATGTATTGGACAGATAAGTTGTGTGTCAAGATGCTGTTCATTTACTAAAAAATTGTTATTTTGTGATATACTGCTAAACCTTAACCTAACCAGTGTTCCTGGATTTTGTACCAGTACAAACATGTTCTCCGCAAGTAACTACCAACTTCCCCACATGAATTATCAGAGGTGGAGGACGAATGATTTCAGACACAATGTCTTTTATTAAATCGTCACGGAGAACATACGCCCCGCCCGAGGATCGAACTCGCGACCCCGCGATCCGTAGACCAACGCTCTCCCTACTGAGCTAAGCGGGCAGGAATACCATATTTATTTATATTTTTTTTATAATTGAGGCAATTCATTGTTCAATACATTATAAGGTAATAGCTGAGATAATAATATATTGTAAAATGTGGAAATGTTTATTTTTGCACGTTTTTGTAGTATTGTGTCACTAAAGTATTGTGTCACGGTTGTGATGTAATCCTTTGTTAGTTTTGTAAATAATATAGGTTATTGTACCGATACCGTTCTATACACACGATTATTTTACTATACCTGCCCATTATAATTATTAACCTGTAACTGCCATTCTTCAAATAATGGATACTTTAAGAATAGACAGGTACAGGTTAATAATGAACAGGTATAGTAACAACCTTGTACGTTGAGAGGCGTGAGTACATCAACCTATGAAATTCGAAAGTTTCGAAATATAAACTGCAACGTTTTACAGAACTTGTAGCTGCAATAAAAAAAAAACCCTGAAGAGGAACGTATGACTTTAACCCAAATCGCCCCACAAATTATCAGTCAAATGAAAATCAGACTATGTGCCAAAAGTAATTACAGAATGTTAGTTTAAATCTTCAACGGTTAGAAAGTAGTAGAGTTCTCTTTGTGTACTCTTAAAACGCGAAAGAAAAGTATCGCAGTTATGGCATTTTCAGTCAAAAATAAATGAAAATAGGCAACGTACTGTAAAAACAAGAGCTGTCGGAGGACAGCAACGCTCGACTATTCAACAGCCTTGTCAAATGAATGAATATTGCAGTCGAAAAGGGGGCATAATTTTGTAAAATTTCAAAAAGGGTTATGGAACCTGTACAATGCATATCAGCTCATGACAATGGACAATTGTGCAAGTTTCAATCCATTCCCATCAGTGGGTACTGAGATACCAGCTTACATTAAAAAATTTAACCAACAACTGCTTAGTCGAAAAAATGGCATAATTTTGTAAAAATACAAAGTAGAGTTATGGAATCTGAGCACTGCATGTCAGATCATCTATGAACAAGTGTGTGACGTTTCAATCCATTTCCATTAGTAGGTACTGAAATGCCAGCTTACATATAAAACCTTAATAAAAATTATACAAAATAGAGTTATGGAACCTGTGCAGTGTAATTCAATTTATCACAGTGAATAAGTGTGTGAAGTTTCAATCCATTCCCACAAGTGGTTACTGTGATACAACCTTACATAAAAAACTTAACCAAATCGTGACACCGACGCGGACACCGACGCATTGATGGAATAAAAAAGTGGAAAACCACAGATCGCCCAACACAACATAAACGAAAATGTTGCAGGTTCGGTTTGACTGAGGCTGTTCATAGACGGTAGTGGAAGTGCAAGCTACCGTCCACGCCCTCTAGCCCCGGGTTGAGCAGAACTCATCATTTACACATGTTATAAGTACCAGAATGTAATTTAGAGACATCCACAGATGTATTCATACGACGTTGCACGCGGAACCTTCACTGATGCACAGAATGCAATTCCATAAAAGGCGGCGGACGTACGTTTCCCAGATAAAACGAGAAAACAATGGACAGAATTAATCTAACTGGAGTCCAATAGCTCCATTTATTCTTTGAATAGTCGAGCTAAAACGCATAATTTTCCTTTTTTTTTTCAAATGCTGCAGACCTATCTTGCAGTGTTCGTGTCAAATTGGTTTAATTTTTGCCTTTACTGATATTTGTTGCAGTCCTACCAAGAAATGTGCAATTTCACTTTCTACTACAAAGCCAAAAAAAACAACAAAAAAAACAAAAAAAAAAAAAAAAAAAAAAAAAAAAAAAAAAAAACAAAAAAAAACAACGTCTTGAGTTCCCTAATGTTTTACTGCACGTTTCGGTATTACCAGATTGGCCGTAATGATCTTAATTGAACTTGAATACAATTGTCTTGCAATGACGATGTTATTTATTGTAGGTGAGATATATTCCATATTCACGAAAAGCAAACAAAGTTTCTTTTTATTTTATGCTCAATTACGTTGAGAAATGCATTTTGCAACTGTTTTAATCTTAGCGCGGGAAACAGACGCGCGTAAACAGACATGACGTCAGACGTGATGTGACGTTATAAAGACGCATGCAACAAAGTTCCATTTTGTTTAATATTTTGCTGCATAACGGTATGAAATTCTCTTTAAGTAAAATAATTTGAATCGAGAAATATACTATAAAGAACAAAACGCGACTATAATTTTCATCCTGTTTTAAGCAAATAATTCAAAATTCATACACAATGTATGAGGGGCGGAGCTCATATGTCTCACAGTGTGAAAATATAGATTTCATATTTTCACAGTGTGAGAGATGAGATATGAAAATATTTAACTGATAGAATACAGTATTTCATTAGTTAGCATAGAATAAATACTCTTATATGGAAAAGGTGCATGTGTTGCCGTAACGCTATGGAGGTTTACTAGGACACGCTGTGGAACAACCAAAATGTCCAGTTCAGTACCAATGCAAGCTACCCTGCTGCAATTTACACATCATGCATTTATAAAATAGTAAACAATCCTATTCTACCTAGTAAACAGCCTTAAATAACTTACATTTAAATTCTAAGACGCAAACAACGGAAAAGGTTTTCTACTTTCGTTTTGAAACAAAATGGCCGATCGTCATTGTTACTTTGCAAGTGTCTAGACAATCTGGCTTGTTTGAATTTAAATGTAAGTTATTTAAGGCTGTTTACTAGGTAGAATAGGATTGTTTACTATTTTATAAATGCATGATGTGTAAATTGCAGCAGGGTAGCTTGCATTGGTACTGAACTGGACATTTTGGTTGTTCCACAGCGTGTCCTAGTAAACCTCCATAGCGTTACGGCAACACATGCACCTTGTCCATATGAGTATATATAGGGGAAAAAAATTTTTCAAAAAAAATTATTTTTTTCGTTTTAGGCTTAAAACAGTGTTTTTAATTTTTTTTTTTTTTGAGGGGGCGGCACCCATATGGGCACCAAGACTGGACGGACACCTGTGGTAACTCGGTAGGAACCTCGTTACTGCCTAAACAGTTACCCTCGATGCCGGAAATTCCCATCTGCACCTATAACCAGTGAAAGAATCTTATAATCTCGGCGCGTTGCGCCTCGATTTGTCAATTCTTTCACATAATGGACAGTTTTCGGCTTTACTCCTTTACATAACGTATACAGCCTCTTGTAATGTACCAAAAACAAGAGGAAATAATACCTGAAATTATTGAGTGAAAAATATTTTTAAATATTATCTACTACGTAATTACCAGTTGTTTCCTATGGAGGCGTATTTCTGCATCCATTTAAGCAGATATACATTTCTCGAAAATTCGTACAGTTTTCGTGAAAGTTTAAAAACTTTTCATGAAAGTTCTAAGTGAAAACAAGAAATATCTTTAAAAATGATGGTCGGCGAATTGTAATAAGGAAAGAAGTTTATGAATTTTTCATCTAACATTCATGTTTCATCTAACATTTTTCAAATTGCAAAACTAAACACCGCACTTTAACAATTTAAATGGTTCTCTTTTAATTTTTCGCAAAGGTTTCGTAGGGTTGCAATTTTGTTTCGTTTATCCTTTCGAATAATTACAGCAGTAGTTTGATGAAGATTCATGAAGCGGTTCATGAGAAGATGTCATTAAACGTGTTTATATTTTTAGCTAAATTGGTCCCTTTCCCCATTTGTAACAAAATAGCAGGAGACCTTACGATATTGTTACACATCGAGTTTGATAAAAATCCATTACATTTTAGTGGTTAATGCGAAGAAAGGCAGATCTACTTTTAGCTATAGTGGTCCCTAATAGGGCCCAAGTTCCTATATAAATAAATTTGGAAGAGGAGCTTATAATGATGCTCCAGACCAAGTATGACAAAGATCCACCAAGCTGTTCATGAGACGCTGTATAAAGGCATTTCTAGTTTTAGCTCTAGCAGCCCCTAAAAGGGGTCAAATGTCCCAGATGAACAAAGTTGGCTGCGGGCCTAATAAAGATGCTAATAAAGATGCTAAAAATCAAGTTTGGTTAGAATACATGAGAAAAAAATCAATTAAAGGATTTTTTATTTATTATTTTTATTTATTTCTAAAATAGGCCAACTGATCCCGCTTTAACAAATGCATATTCGCTATTCATGAATCTTTGGACAATGACGTCACACCTATAAAAAAGTGAAGGTCAAGCAAAACATACAATTGTAATTATTTCAATATTTCTGTTTCATAAGCAAAGTTTGACCGTAGTCATATCACATAGATAAACTGTATGCAGTGTACCTTCATTTCAGTGTAATGAGATTCAGTCATTATATAGCACATATATATATATATATATAATGAAACAGATTTCAACTGAGTTCAATATTTGCATACCATACTAAAGAAAAATATTCATATATAATAAATCAGTTAAACAATTTATAACAAATATGTCAAAGCAAACAAGTACTCATTTTAATATGCAATCTGAATAAGTCACAAAAGCAAGAAACCTTTTCATATACGGACGACAATTATAACAAGAAAAATCTTTTAAAAAGTACTTCTCTACATAAAAGACTCTTATCAAACCCTTATTCATGTGATACGCAGACCGTATTCAGCTCTTTCTTTAATTTAATACATGTTGGTATTTGAACAGGTTTTTATCATATTTATTAAACTTACTTATCATTTTGAGATATATCAATATTCTTGCTAAATATACTGAGCCAAAGTTAGCTTTAAAACTGTGAACAGCGTCGTTTAGGATAAACGCTTTGTCTACAATTCACTCAGCGTAGCACAATCAACAGAGTGAAAGAAATTGACACTCTCGTCCAATCAGGCAGAGTGTTGCATAAATCTTCCGTTTTGATAAATTATCTATAATGCGTTATCAAGTAGTTTGATTTGCAAACTGAAGTCTCGTAGGATAGGTAACGAAAAGGAATTTAGACGGCGTCGCCGAAAAAGCTCGATAGTGACAACTAATGCATTCGATAACAGATACGGAATGAACAGAAATAATAAAGGGAGTTAAAAATACGTTGATTTATCAACCCATCTGAATGTTATAATTAAATATATTGTTACATATATAAGTTAAGACATTCTTAGGGGTGATGGTCTGGGATTGAGGTGAATATAACACACTTGGGCACTATTTTGACATATAATTTTGATAACCAGATAATATTTTTACGAAAACGTTCTCCTTATTTCACGAAAGTTTATTCAATTTTCGCAAAAAGTGTTGTTTTTTTTTTTCGCGAAAGTTCATAAAGTTTTCATGAAAATTTTATGATTATCGTATGCAGAATTATGCCACCCTTTGATAGAATATTGTATGGGCAAAAGACACGGAAGGTCACTTTGATTGGCTGCATGTTTCATAATGAATAAATCTGTCCAGGCGGTAAGGTGTCAAAATAAATTGATCTAAAGTAAAGCCTCATAAAACTTTTAAATATTTAAGTTAGAAATTAACTATCCCTAACATATATTAGTAAATATTTTTACACGACTTATTTGGTTTTATTTGTTTATTCTAATACTTACACTTGTAAAGAGTATATTAAACATGTTGTTAAACGAAAATCACAAATCAAAAAGTTGTTAAAGAAACACTTAACAAAATTAAACTTTTATGTTATCACAAATAATCTAGCATTCATAACGTTAAACAAGAGCTGTCGGTGGACAGCAACTCCTTTCAACTATTCGGTATTTTCTTAGCCGATCAAGGGGCATAAGATGTCATGTCAAAACTAAGTTATTTTATTACAATTTATTAAAAATTGAAGATATATTAAGGTAATGGTAACACTTTAAACAACTATTTTAAGTCAAACAAGGGCAAAGATTTAAATTAATTTCTAACAAGAGTTCAAGAGTTCTCATACTACAACCATTATTTTAATTATTAAAGATACTTATGGATTAGCAAAACTATAGTTCGGTTGTATTGTTTTATAGTTTTGTAAAAGCATTGAGGTAGATCTAATTGTGCAATAATCTCGTAAACAGTTCCAACATGGAACTGCGTAGTACATTTATAATTGTAAATATATGTAACTGTTTATTTGTTGTATGTATTACGATGAGAATAAAGATTAAATAACTATATATACTTGATGTGTGCAAGAACGTTTGATGAGAAGGATGTTTTTATGCAATGTGTCAATCCAATATATGAGCCGCGCCATGAGAAAACCAACATAGTGGGTTTGCGACCAGCATGGATCCAGACCAGCCTGCGCATCCGCGCAGTCTGGTCAGGATCCATACTGTTCGCTAACAATAGGCTTTGAAATAGGCTTTGAAAGCGAACAGCATGGATCCTGACCAGCTGGCTGGTCTGGATCCATGCTGGTCGCAAACCCACTATGTTGGTTTTCTCATGGCGCGGCTCAAATGTAGCTGTTATTGAGACACAGCGTGGTTAATGAACTGAATACCATACCCAAATGTTCAAAAAGTAAAAGGTGGCATCATTTACATAAAATCAAACAAAGGGTTATCCGGCTTGATGATTTAAGTACGTCAAATGCCTTGGAACCATTTTGTAACGTTTAAGTTGCTAGATAAAGCTTTATTGCAAATTGGAAGCAAAATTTAGACCGAAATTCTCAGTAGTAAAAAATGCCATAATTTGAATTAAATTCAAGCATGATTGGTTGTTTCAATAGGACTGGTGACTGGGAAGCATCAAATATAAATATTGTAAAGGCAAAAGTCACGGAATGTCACTTTGGTTGACCGTAACATCAAGTGTTCATTTATCATTCTGAATAAATCTCTTCAGGCAGCACGGTGTCAAAATAAATATAACTAAAGTAAAGCCTCATCAAATTTTTAAATATTTACTTTAAAATTTAACTATCCCTAACATATTTAGTTTTTTTTTCACGGCTTAAAAAAAAAAACAAAAAAAAAAACGCACTTTACAAAATTAAATTTTTAAGTAACTACAAATAATCTAGCATTCAAGACTTTAAACAAGGGCTTGTCGGTGGACATCAAAGCTGCTCAACTATATGGTATCTCCTAAACCAAACAAGTGCCATAAGATGGTTACATAAGTTATTTTACTACAATTTATTACAAAGTGAAGTTTTATTACGTTAATAGTAACTATTTGTATGCAAAACTTAACTTTGTTTTCAAACAAGGGCAGTAAAAGGGGGCAAAATTTGCTAAAATGCAAGTCAGAGTTATTTGACTTGACCAAGTGAGATTGGAAATTTGCCTAGTAGAACAAGAAGAAAAAAATTAAAAGCTATATACCTTTAATTAAAAGATACATGTACTTGTAAGCAAAACTTTAATCAGGATTTACAGTTTAACCAAAATGCATGTCAGAGTTATGGGGCGTGATGCTTTCACCTACTTTTATAACCCCAAAGACACATCAATATTTGCATTAGTTTTAGAGATAGTAACATGCACATAAAACTAACCAGGATTTTCAAAGTCCAAAAGGAGATATAATTTAGCCAACCCTGTTAGGTTGGTAACTGACCTAGAAAAAGAAAAAAATAATATACTTTTAAATGATAGCTATATGTATAAGCCTCGTTATCGCCAAAACAGTTACGCGCGTGCAATATTCTTCCGCTGAAAAATGAATTAAAATCTGCATTTAAATGACCATTATTGAACATAAAATTGTAATTATGTAACCCTGTTAATATAAGGTCGGATCTGATTTTGGCGACCCAATGTTGACAGCTTTAGAAATATCTACCGAAGAAAAAATGCCAAATCTGCGACTTACATGCGTTTTTAGATTGTATATTTATTTTAATTGGCTAAGATGCAAACTTAAAAAGGTAAATAAACTTATTTCTGATGTCTTTTTAGAAAACGCTTATTGCATGATTTGACGGTCAGTGGTTACAACTATCAATATTTTTTACCATTGACCGTCAAGTCATTCACTAAGTGTTTGATAGTGGCATTACGGTCACACTGTTTCCAATATAAACTTTACAATCTTTTAAGCTTATAACACGTGTTAGATTCTGCTGACTTTATAAACACTCTTAGCATGTAAATATTTGATTATTTTTATAAATAATTTGACTAGATATCAAATAAAATGTTAAAAACCCGAGGAAAGATTATCTCCGTGTATTGGTGTATATTACATTATGTAAAACTGTAAGTGAAGGACTTCTTAAATCATTGTGAACCGTTTAACAGATGAATGAATTGCATAATCAAATACTTATTGAAAAAATAAGGCCTATTTTTGAAAAGTTCACGAGCTCTGAAGTAGATACTTGATAATTAGATGTTATTTTTGCGCCAAAGAAAAAATACGCCATTCCCTTATATTCTAAAAGTGGGATACAAACAGAATACAGTGACATAAATTTTGAACCCAAATTTAGATTATACACTTTTTGTCAGCGATTCTCGTTTATGGCCCGTACGAGTTTAAATATTGTATTGTACTAGTTCGATCAAAATAGTCACAATGCACAAACAAGTAAGTAAAAATAGTAAGTAAGAATTATATTTTTACAAGACTACATCATTCTGAACATTTTTCACTGTTTTCATTTATTTATCTATTTTGTTCATTCGTTTGTTTGTTCTTGTGTTCTTGTGTGTTTTTTTCTTGAATTAGATAAACATGATTTACAAAAAAATGCATTTGTTCATTTATATTTTACTGCAAAATGTTGAAGAGGATCATTCCACAAAGGGCATTTGTAAATTTGCTGTTTTATTCGAAATAATTTGACGTTGTATATTCCATTTGAAGACTAAAACTGGCGGCAATGTCTTAAGCTTGGCGCTTCGACATTAAATTGTATATCTATGAAAATTTAAGTCTAAAGCATTTCTTTACAAAAGCTTTAATTAACATCAATTATTTTTATTTTGATACTTATTTACTATGCAGTCGCTTAAGACAGGGAACTAGTATATAAATTACAGTAGATTTATACATAGCGTGTTATATCAGAAATTAACAAATAATATTAATAAAATATAGCATTTGCTCTTAAAATAGAACTTACCTTTTGCTTGACGAACACAGTATTTTATCTCTTTAAGGTCTTAAACTTTAACCTCTACGTAAAGCTGTCACGTGACCTGATGGTTTAGGAGATGCGCGCAGTTCACAGTCACAACGAGACTATGTCGCAAAAGCCACTAATACTGGAAAAGCGTCGATGACTGTTTGAATTGTATTCATCAAGAGAGTCGTCTAGATCTAAGAACAAATAAGTGTTTCTTCAGAGATTTGTCATTTCAAGGAGGTGTTACTTTGTCAATCAAAACTTCTTTACGCAAATAAGTAACATGTCTGTATAAGCTTTTTTGCTAAAACATTATCACAAGCTTTTGTTTACTAAAAGGAAATAAAACAACTCTAACAAGAAGCTTTGAAAAATGAATAAACGATTAGAATAACAGATCAGTACGAATATGGAATTTTTTTGGGAAAAAAATGTGACGTTAGGACTAGGTTGTCCACATTGCCCAGAAGTGCAACGATAAACCTTGTAGGTAGTGCACTCGGCAATATCCGTGTGATTATATATTCCCGTTAGGAAATTATCGGACGTCATATATCTCAGGGTGCACATAGCTTTCCGTAGAGCGGAGAGAGTTGAAGTCGAACGCGGAGAAGACACAATTTGCCGATTGTCAGTTCGGTCCACTATCTTAATTTAGTTGAAAAAGAATTAAAATACGGCTTCAGTAAACACTGTTTTCACAGGTACATATTTGCAAGAGGAAATATGACATTCTATGTAGTTCTATTTACACAATAGTTTGATTTACACTACTTAATACTTTTGTGTGAGGTAGATGCACTGAAATCAAGGAAAGGCAGTTACATGTTCATCTTCATTTTATATAATTTCAGCATAATTCGAATATGGCTGTCAAAATGGAATCGGATATCAATTCAAATCTTATTCCTTCAAAAGTTCTGAGGTCGGATTTTAGTACAGTCGGAAATGTATTTTTAGTGTTGTTAGACTTTAAACCGGATACTGTAAACAGAAAAAGCAAGTTTACTCTGAAGACAATTATTCTAGTCGCAATTCTCTTTTGGTTACTTGTATCTTTATCCGTACATGCTGGCTATGAAAGTGAAAGCGAGGTGTATTATAATAGTTCATCGCATAAAATAAAGATTTCCATCGATAAAAAGTTTCTTATTCCGAACGAGTATTTCTGTCAAATTCACACTCCGTATCTCTTAGTTATTGTACCTTCTAGAATAGAGAGTTTCAAAGTGCGCGAGGTCATCCGGGAAACTTATGCGTCATTATCACGTGACAGAGTTTCTGAAGTCTTTGGACAAAAAATTGACGTTGTGGTAAGGACGTTATATGTAATTGGTACAAATGATAACGGAACGACCGAGAAAAGTGTTTTCTTTGAAAATATGAAATATAGAGATATTTTACAAGTAGATATAGCTGATACTTATTACAACCTAACTGATAAAATGCTCCATGCATTGAAGTGGATTGATTTATATTGCAAACATGTCACTTATATTCTTAAAGCAGATGAGGATGTATTTGTTAATATCGGCATTCTAGTAGAACAGCTCAAACGCTACATTCCATCCGAGAAAGGCAGTATTTACGGACACATATTTGATACACCTAATCACCTTGGAGTTCTAAGAGATGGACGATGGGCGGTGACCCATGAGGAATATCCTCTTGAGAACTATCCACCATATGCTCAAGGAACGTCATACACTATGTCTAAAAACCTTGTGCGAAAAATAATTCATTCAGCTCAGAATTTTCCTTACTTACATATAGAAGATGTTTTTATTACGGGGATTGTTGCGGGAAAAATACACAAAGCCGAATTAGTCAAATTAAATAAAACATCAAAATGGGGAGACGGTTTACCAAGTCCCTGTGGATTTGCAAAGAATCAACGCTTGGCACAACATAGAATGACGCCCCACTTAATGTATCAAACTTGGAAAGCTCTGATGTCGTATCAAATTACTTGTATGACATACAGGGGACGCACAATGAAGCATTAGAGAGGTTGAAGTTACAAGCAAATATTAAGGTATATGACCTAACTCGTATACTGATTAGACATATTTCAGCCTTAAGAGAAAACACTATATCTTTGCAACCGGAGAATGCCGAAGTCGTTTACGGAGAATGCCGAAGTCGCATACGGAGAGTTCCGAAGTCAAACGAATTATGTCGGCAGGGGTGAACTTTGAAGTTTTATGTATTGGACAGTATACAGCCATTGACAATGATTTCAACCTGTTTAATTATATTAACTGAATATTTAACCAAAGTTGTGATATATTTTTTATAATCATTATAAGAAAATGACTGATATATTTATTTTAATTATTATTATAAAATAATAAATAGGTCCGCAATTGACACAGAGGTGAAGGTCAAGTGACTCGTAGCCCGACCACGGAGGCTCTAGAAAGGTAGTTTAAAAAAAAATTAACATATTTCCAATTGATTTAAATGTCTTTTAGCCAAACTTAACAGTGAAAGAGCTTTTGAGTACTGACACTGTTACATTTATCGTATATAATCAGTAGTTTTCTAAGTTCAAAAGAAGGCAGAGATGTGGGTTCGAGCCTCACTCGGAGCGCTGAATTCTTCATGTTAGAAAGCCATCCAGCCGTTGTCTTACGGAAGGTTGGTGGTTCTACCCAGGTGCCCGCCCGTTATGAAATAACGCACAGAGGTGCACCTGGGGTCTTCCTCTACCATCAAAGTTGGAAAGTCACCATATGACCTACAATTGTGTCTATGCGAAGTTATACACAACAAAACAGTTAAGCATATATACATATATATAAATAAGCTTAAGGTGACGGACACATAATGAAACTTGGTAATTTCCGTTTATTTCCGTTTACTTTCGTACTCACGTTACTAGGCAATTTCGGATACTTAGGACATAAATAAAGCACCACACACAATGTGGCCTTTCATTAAAACCGAAAGGTTCCGAAAAACAACGAAATTCGCCGATTGTTATTACGGATCGACTATCATAAAATTTAATAATTTGTTTACTTATGATTGTAGACCAGTAAAACACTCGTCAATTTCTGTGTGATTACTATCAATTAGACTTGGCAATATTAAGTAACGGTACTAACAAGGGATTACTTAACTTGTTAGACATCGGCCTAAAATACGGAGTAGGCCGAACACTACTGAACAGTCCCGGCAGCAGATTTACCTAGCCAAACTTATTCTCGGCTTTTGTGTTGACTTTCACGATTGGTCTAATTTTCCCATATGTTTCGTTTCATGTTTCTGCATTCTTTTTTCATCGCGCAATGACTTCCCGATAGGCTTTCATGTTCACTATCGAAACGCCAAGAAAGATGACAAGTTTTGCTTTTA